>NC_133811.1:1878543-1943543 GCF_043250625.1 Sebastes fasciatus | reverse complement strand
AATTAACTCACTTTATTAAATGGGGAATAAAGTCTGTCTGCTGCCTATAGATATGGATTTATGGTGGAAAATATACTGAATACACAAGCTGGAACAACAAGTCCATCAACTGATTCATCAAATACTCATGAATATTATACATCCACAAAATGTCCAGTATAGTATTTGTAATTTGTTTGTATTTTATACACCCAGTGGTACAAACAGAACAGGAGAATAAGAGAAAAAAATTAATAAATAGATAACTGAGAAAAAAAATACATACATATACATATATATATTTACATACATACACATAGTCCATATATACACATGCGTACATATACTGTATATATATATACACATATACATACATGCATCTATACATACACACACACACACATGCATATACACATGTATATACATACATGCACACATCAACATTCACACCCATACATATAATTTTTTTTTAATAAATAAAAAACAAATAAATAAATAAAACTACGAAAATATTTTTTAAAAAGGCAGATATGTTTATCAGTTATGTTTATTTGTTTCCCCTGCCTCTGGCCGTTTGTAAATAATTTTGTTAACCTGAGTGTAGGTAATTTTATTACTTAATTTCTGGCCTCATATTTCATCCACTTAAATCAGAAAATGAAGAGAAATGAAGTCATTTTTCAAGCAAAAATCCAGCTTCTCAAGTGGGGAGATTTGCTGCTGCGTCTTTATTTTCTATGATCATAAACTGAACAGCTTTGTGTTTTGGACCAAATTTGAATATGTCAGCTCGCTCTGGGGAATTGTAACAAGCATTTTTCACTCTTTTATGACATTTGATGTATTTAACAATGAATTGATTGAATGAACATAAATGTCAGATTCATTGACGATGGACCTTTTTCTTTTTTTTTTGTGAATGTTCTGAAAATAAATGAATTAATCTACTCCAGAACATAAACTGAATGTGTTTACTTGATAACAGCCAAAGTGAGGAAGAGGAGCTTCAGGTAACGGATGAACGTGGCCTCCTCCAGACAGCTGCAGTTTGGCTGTTTGACCACACGGGGGCGCTCAGAGCCCTCCGGTCGCAGCCGTCCGAGCAGGAAGCTGCACACACACACACACACACACACACACACACACACACACATACAGAGAGATCACAGTCCCTCTGCTCTGTTAGCAAGCTGTTATACAGGCTCCTATTCTGTAGGATAACACACCTCACAGAAAGGTGATCTCACCAAGCAGCTATAAACACACCCCGAAGGAACGTCACAGGAACATTATACAATAGATTCATTATGATGTGATATGGTAGACGTGTTTGTCTCGGTGTGTCGCCGTGTTGACGAACCTTAGGTAACTCTGTTGGACCTCCGGTGCTCCTTCCTCCTTTACAGACACCTCCTCTTCACCCCTATGCTCCTCCATATTACAATCTACTCCTGTTTTAATGTGTTAATGGATAAAGCTCACCTCTACCTGCCGATAAAGCTCACCTCTACCTGCTGATAAAGCTCACCTCTACCTGCTGATAAAGCTCACCTCTACCTGCTGCTTTCCGGGAAGTTTGTGCCCACACGGACCGGTGGGAGGAGGAAACAGTCTGTTGTACATGGACGGTGTGACAGAGGGAGGCTATAGAGGACTGGGAGGGGACAGAGGGAGGCTAGAGGACTGGGAGGAGACAGAGGGAGGCTAGAGGACTGGGAGGGGACAGTCTGAATGTGGTATCACACCTGGGACAACCATATCCTAGCAGGCCTCAAGGCGGTGGCTCCACAGCCTCGTTGTGTGTGCTGGCGTTTGGTGTTCATTAGTGGAGATTATCTTGCTGAATAAATCGTGTCGGTATCATAAACGTGTGTTTGCCACAGAGCTTATTTTCTCCAATAATTCAAAACCCAGTGGAACAATCCCATTGGCTTTTTGTCGAGGGAACCAGGGCGATGCTGACTTCCTGGTTGTACGTCATCTCTGCAGCACTCTATATTCTAGGAAATGCAGAACCCTTTTATTGACCTATTTTTTGCTTAAAAGTAGCCAAATGTTAATGTATTGAGTTTTTAGTTGATCATGAATTTACTTTTATTGTGAGTATATACTGTATGATCATATGGAATTATTGCTTTGGTATTATGATTATGAGTTAATGATGTTGTGATAGATGAAAATGACCACTAATAGGTATTCATATGAGGACAACAGCAGCATTATTGACAACCAATACAAATATATTATTTTATTCAATCGTCCCCTTGGAATAAACACAATATCATGTCAGTCGTGTGACAAAATGTGTCACCATGTGTCAAAAATATGTTGGATACTAGTGCATAAAACATGAATTCACTTAGTTACATAGTGTTTTTTTGATTGTGTTTATGTCGTTGTTTTAATTCCCTCTCACTGTATTCACTCGGCAGCTTGTCTAGATTGATACCAGTGTAGACCAACAGACAGGAAGTGCGTATGTTAACTACAGGCCTATTTTACAGAGGACATTTTGACTTGTCCCTGCAGGGGAAGCACTTCTTAAATCTTAAAATGAACGATGGCTGAATTCCTTCAGTTCCAGCGGCCTCGTATTGTGCATGCTGGCTCAGTGCTGTGACTTACTGGGACACTTGAACGCAACAGAGCCATGGTTCGTGTCATTTGTAACACCTTCCTACTGCTGCAAGTGAAAATGTGTGCAGTGAAAGAGGTCAGTTGTAGTTGCTCTATAGGACCTACACTGACCGTGAGCTGCATGTCATCTCCTGTCATCTCTCTGCTGCTGGCTGTCTAATGAAGCCACCAAATGCCCTCAAATCATTCAAAACAAACACAATTCAAGATTCCCACTACTATTGGAATCTGTTAGATTGTTTAAATGATGTGTAATTTGTTAAAATATAACTACAGATGTTGCAAAGGAATACAGACACTGTCCTGCATTTAGTGATTCAGACATTTTCAGAATTCAACATGACTGTAAATGTGTTCTGCTGATGTGAAAAGTATCCTGTTTTACTTTTGCTTACCTGACTCTGCTCTTTACGCATGTTCATTTCATTTTGGACCTGCTGAGGCCTGTTTTCTCCTTAAATGATGGTAACAATGTCTGTTTTTCTTCTTCTTTTTCTTCTCCTTCTTCTTCTTCTTCTTCTTCTTCTTCTATGACCTTAATATAACTTTTATTAGATGGGAAAGAAATCACTTTCCCAGATGCTGAAGCACTGTCTGCCATGAGCTGAGCCTCATCACCTGCTACTGCTGTCCACACACACACGCACGCACACGCACGCACACACATGCCCCCCTTTTCTGGTTGCAGTCTCAACTCCGTAGCCATGGAAACAGCTAAGATGCCGAGTGCAGGAGAGGTAAGGTGTGCGTGAGAGAGAGAGAGAGACTGAAGGTATAGAAAAATCTTGTGAAGGACATGTATAGATTAAAGGTGAGAGTGTTTTATTGACCCTGTTTGTGAATACTGACTGACCCACCCTCACACACACACATGCTTATTATCACTAACTGATTTCCTTTTTCCTCACACGGTTTGCGTGTGAAAAATCTTTCTTCATTTTTTCCTAAATCATTTTGTCCTCCGTTCTTCGACATCCTCTTCCTCTCGTCTCTTGTGTTTTCTGACACTAAAAGCACCTTCCAATGAGAGCCTATAGTTGTTAGTGTCGGCTGTGACCCGGTGACCCCCAGAGGGAAGCGTCCTAACCGCCTGGCTGTGTTAATGCCACGGTCTCTCCATTGAGCCATACGGGACCCCTCTTCTTCACCTGCTTTCTCTCCATGTCTCCCGGCCTCTCTCCCTCTCTCTCTCCCTCTCTCTCTCTCCCTCTCCCTCTCCTTTTTTTCCTGCCTCTAAAAAGCCAGATGGGCCGGAGCTCCTTTTATTCTTGAGGCCCGGTGCACGTGCCGAGGACACAGGGCCTCACAGCGTTTAATTCACAAGCTTTAAACGCCTCCTTCTTTTAACCCCCCGTGACCAACACCATCACCCACATCCCTCCCTCCCTCCCTCCACACTCCCTCTCTTTCTGCTTTCTGTCCTTGCTGGCCCCCTCTATTCTATTCTACTCTATTATCTCTTCTTCAGTTACACTCTTCTCTGCTCTGCTTTGTTCTATATTTGTCAAGTTTGATCTGTCCTTTCTTCTTCTGCTCAGCTTTCTATTCAACCCTGTCCTCTCCAGTGGACTCAATGTTCTTATATTCTCTGCTAAATTATTAGTATTTTTCAAATATAAAACAGTTTGTTCCCTTTTTTTCTAATTATAAATTGCTTTGCATGTCAATCTGTACATGCATTACATAGTGTGACTCCAGTTTAGTGAAACTGAATTTGTATTCTCTAAATCAGTGATTTTTTTTATCCATTTATATATCAGGGACAACACACATGAATTAATAAACAGCATGATATGAATGTGTCAGCTCATTTGCAATTGCAAATTTTAATCTGACTAAACATTTGAGATCCTTACGCATAAAAGTAGAAACACTTCGGAAATATATGATTTTGATTCAGTTAGGTGCCTCGGAGATTCCAAATCCCGCAGACGTGCAAAAAAGGTGAAAGTGCATGCTCATATTCAGCCACTGTCCTCTCACATTCAAACCATATTCAGATGATGGTGATGGAAAATAAATGTGTATTTTCATTTGTATTTCTCAGGAGGGGAGATGAAGGTGGAGGGATGCAGGAGTTTGAGCTGATGTGCCACCTGCAGGCTCGGTTGACCGCCTCTTCCTCTCTTCCAAAGCTACTGAACAGAGATGCTGCAGCTCCTCATCTCATCTCATCTCACACACTGACCACAGTCTAAGTGACCGATGTGCACAGCTGAGCTGCTGTCTAACAGGATTTAATTAGAGGTCAATTGATCAAATGGTGGAGAAGTGAACAACATTACAGTAGCCTGAGCTTTTGGAAGTTTCAAGTGATGTCAAGAATGTTATTTTGTTCTAAACCTATAATAATAATAGTTGACTTTATTTGCATGCAGAGGCTCTTTCGTGCATTTTGCTGTGGTGACGTCCAAAGACAAACATTTTAAAAGGCTGCATTTATCAGATATAAAGATTCTTATTATTATTTGTAGTGTTTTTTTTACCAGTTTGTTTTGCCCTCTTAAATTATTTCAGTTAAGCCTGATCCCGAGGCCAGGTCATCGAAAGGAACCCGGTTTATTTAGTGCTGTCTGGCTCTAATTGTTATTGAATGTGCTCAGTATTTATTCGGGATTATTCGGGTTAATGTGGAAATAATGAGGTTGCCGATCTCGAGGCGGTGTTGGGGGTTCGCAGGGAAATCGATGAACACACTGAGTTAATTATGAGAAATCAATTAAAAGGAGGGAGGGAGGAGGGAGGATCAACCTGCCGGACACAGAGACCAGCAGGGTGAAGTCCTCTCTCTCTCTCTTTCTCTTTCTCTTTTTCTTGCACTATAGAAGAAGAACCAGATTTGTGCTGGTTCCCGTTTTCTAGAACTCTCATATCAGTTTGTTTTACGATCCGTATTTTTTTGTATCTCTTTAAAACACACACGTGCTCACACTTAACAGCAATTCACACCAAACAAAAGCCCCGTTTTCTCCATCTGGAGCTGCTTTCTGAGGCTCATCCTGCACACACACATCCGGCCGGACATGGGTCTGCTTCTCCTCCCAAAATTCACTCCGACACTGATGCTGCTGCTGCTGCAGGTACATTCATGGAAATCCTATCGGTCAGGGATGTGAACACACACATACACATACACACACACACACACACACAGGTCATTTTGATTGTCACCCAGATCTTGGCGGTAAACACACTCGGTCCAGAATGTGCCGTCCATCTGAACCCCGCACGGAGACAGACACGCGCACTATGTGAGCCATTGATCGCGCTAATACATCTAATTCCCGATCAATATATTGCACAATGATCAGTTCATTGCCACGCACGTTTACACGCACTTCTTAAGCCCGTGGTGATGTGATTGCTTCAAACTAACTCTCTTTAAATTCAGCTTCACATTATAATGAATTCTAAATCGGTTTCAACGTCAGAATATTGAGATGATTTCCAACATATTCTTCAGGTTTTTAATGTTAGAATTTACTTCCTGTCTTTTGCTGTTCTTGGTAGCTGCGACAAACCCTTTTTATCAGCAAGGATCACTGCAGCTGTTTATGAATGAAAGTGAAAATAAACCAAAATAATATGGTATTATTTAATTGAATCATATCACAACATGAAACTTGCGCGTTTAATGTGATCTGGTTGTGGAATCAGTTGATAAATGAAGAAACCAGCAGCAGGTGTTCTTTACTGTTTTATGTTTGACTCATTTATGGATGAATGGAAATCAGAAACTGCACATTTAGTGCACATTCAACTGCGCTCTAAAGTCCTTTGATAAATGAAAGAAAACGAATTTAATATATATTTTTTAAAATTTTAAAATTTGAATTTGTTTTAAATTATTGATATTTTGCTAAAACTTATTTTAAATCGGTTGTTATTTTTCGTTTTGGATATAAAAATGCAAACTGCTTTCGTCGAATTTGAACAAAATACAAGAAGCTTCATGTTTATTTCATGAATTTAAATATTTTGCTCATATGCAAATAAGCCACAGTCGGCAAAAAAGTGTACTTTTTAATATCATATATATAAAATAAATGCCATATATCAATACTACATACAGTAGCGAGTCACTCTGCACGTATTTGTATTTATTTTGGTGAAGTTTTGATTTATGCATTGAATGTAAATGGCCTGTCGCCGATGCGCAGGAAGAACGGAGAAGAATTTAAATATTTGTCACTGAAAAATAGTTAAAATGGGAGAGAAAAATGTTTCATTATAAGCACCACAGTGAACGTAAACGAAATTAAATGCATGAATAAATTATATGAATAAGAAATTTAAAAAAAAATCGCCGTATAAAAGACAATCAGGAATGTTGTTTCACTGCATTTATGATATTTAGTTTATTCTTTTTTTGCATAAATGAAAATATATTTAAGTAATATGCATTAGGCTTCCTAGATTTTAATATAATTTTGTGAATAAAATTAAAGACTAAAGACGGACTTCTGGAGACAAATGTCCTCATTGTGCCTGAAAATTGCCAAAGCTTTCAAATGTCCATTTGTCATCGATCGATTTTCCATCCAAACCCAAACAGTTTGACTTCCATTTGAATTAATGAATAATAACCACAATTTCATATCTGGACGTCCACATGTCCCCTGATGCTTAAAACAGTTTTCATTTCTTCCTGGTTTAAATTACAAACGTTTTGCTGTCCTTTTTATGAAACTTATTATCAAAATTAATATTTTAACCTGACTGGTTGTTATTCCTGAAATTATGAATCTCAAGAAAGCCAGTTAAAAAATCCTCTTTGGAGAAAAACAAAAAGCAGCTCTGATGAATTATTTAGTAGCTTTTATAAAAACACTACAAAACACACAATGCACTTGAGACATAAACACCAGCTCCTTAAACAGGTAGGCCCTGTAATTACAAAGATATATTCTCCAGCAAACTGCTACTACACCATATACATGAGTGGAAGCTGTGTAACAAACCAGCATTATTGTCACTCAGGTCATTATGGGATGGTTCCGTGACGGCGGCTGCGTGCCTTTATTACAGACTTGATCTTTTATTACAGACTTGATTGTCTTTTTCATCAATGTGCGGGAGCGTCTGTCACTGCGGCCTCGCGAGCCAGACCCCGCCGCCTTGACCCTCGGGTCAAAGGTCAGCTGGCCACTCCGCCATTATCATCAGCCCAGTCCTCTGCAGGCAGACACCAGACCGCAGACACGTTCTCTTAATACATCCATGCAGACAGCAGGCGGACTGAGCTCCTGTTTAATCCCGACTGAGTAGCTTGTGTGTGTGTGTGTGCCCAATAAGAACTAACCGTTCCCTTCTGAACGGTAGTAAAGCACAGCGCTTTAACGTGAAGTGTCGTTAGCAAACGGCTAACGCTAGCTGAACCGTAAACTCAATATACGCTAGCTTGTTTTTAGCGTAGATATAAAACAGTTTTATGTTTATGTTGTATGGTTTTTAGTTTGTATTAATGAATGTTAGACGTTGTAGAACACTACCGTTGCGTAGCGACACACAGGTATGAGATGTGAGTTAATATTGAGCTAAATTAGCCGTTAGCTTACAACCAGGTTCTCAAAGCTAGGCTAGTGGCCACATGACGTCACTGCTGTAAATCATGAACTCCTATCAGTGTTGTTGGGCTGAAGCTAACCCGCTTCACTGGGCTATTTAGACCGGGTTAAGTCCCAAATGTATCGTGTAGTTAATGAAACATGAGCTCTTTGACTGCAAAGCTAACTGAATAGCTGTCTTGCAGTTAGCTCATAGGCTAAGGTTCCCCAGCTGGGTAGCTCTGGAAACAGAAGAGCAGAGCTATTCATCAATAGATCCACTGATTACAGATGAATTGTAAATAGAACTTGTGCTTTAGTGCACTGAAGCTAACAAAGGAGGAAATGTTTATTTTTTCAGTTCGAGCTTCAGAGCTAACAACTTTACTGTTACAGTATTTTTCATGATCACACAATCTTTCATAATTATTGATCTGATCAGCTCTTTTGATGATTACATTTATATATTTGTAGGTGAGGTCTGACCTGTACGTTTCATCATCCTAAATTTGCCCTCATGTAAAATATATAAATGTAATCAGTAAGAAAAGCTGATCATTATCAACCAATTATTATGAAAGAAATTGTGAAATCATCAAAATACTTTGACAGTAAAGTTGTGTAGCTAAGCTCAAAGTGTAGGCTGTTAAATAATATTCCCTCCATCGCTCCATGGAGAATAAGGATCAGGACTGTCCAGTGACTGATAAGAAAGAAAAGCCCCTCACATATGGGCCAGCTCCTACCCCCCGTGGTTCACTGTCATCTCTGCCTCAGTCGTGTAAACTTAATTAATTCCAAATTAACTGATAACATCGTTGAGTGTATTCTTAATTTCGGCTTGACATTTTACTGTATTGAAAATAGTGCTAATGTTGTGCCCCTTAAACAGGGGAAATAGTGAGAGAGAAGGATGAATAAATCACACATGCAGCTCGTCTCTGTATTGAGTCACATTTTAAATGTAATGCAATGTAAACAAAACTCATACATTTAGACATCTGAACTCAGTTTCTGGACCACAGTAATCATGGCTTAATTACATTTTTAACTTTCTCTAAATCATTTAAATTATCTTTTTAACTGCTTCTAAATGTTCTTAATTTAAATACAGCATTAAGTCTCTTATGAAATGTATTTAAACTTTTTAGCTCACTGGACACGTGAATTCACCTTTAACTGTTATAAAATCAACAACTGCATACACATATATGAACTTAACAGCCTAGCTTAAATGCCGATGACAAAGTAAACAGACGGACTCTACGACGGGACCACGATGCATCCGGCAGCTAGCTTACATAGCAACAGCGTTAGCTAGAAACTTTCAAACATAATACAGAGTACAACATGTGCACTTTTCCTCTGTAATGAACAACAACAACGTATAACGAATTCTTAACAACATGTGTTTACAACGTTATAGTGCTTTGTGGACGTTATTTACCTTAAACAGGGGAAATAGTGAGAGAGAAGGATGAATGAATCACACGCAGCTCTTCCCTTCACTCGTCTCTGTATTGAGTGAGGAAGAGGAGCGCGATCCCCCTACTGGAACCCCGAGGCATTACCAACAGATCAACGCAAAATCAACCCACACACACAAGGATCTGCATCACCTATCTGCATTATTCCTCTTTCTATTTCACTGCATATGTGCTGCATAGTCTCTACAGTGACCAGTTTTTATGCATATTTACATCCAAAAATGAAATGACATGTCCTGAAAATAATACAGTACTAACTGAGACAACAAAGAAATTAGCTTTTCTCTAAATAAATGAATTATGCCTGAAAAATTAATTATTCATGCATTATTCTTGCCTGTCACACTATCAGCAAAAAAAATAACCCGGTGGATAAATAATAAATCTAAAATCTTTTTAATCCATGTAACTAACTCCTTTTTTCTGACATCAAATAGCTTCCAGCTAACGTCCGATTTATGAACCTCAAAATGATCAACCACAACCACGATACCCATTGCATATTGACTCTTGTCGTTGCATGTATTGACATCTGTGTAAACCTCACAATAGTCGACATTTGACCAGCGTTCCTCAATAAATAGTGGAAATGAAGCTTGGGAGGTCATGGAAACAGTAACTCCCCTTGGATTGATTTCCAATAATCTGGTCATTGCCTGTCTGATCCCTAGGATGCGGTCTACAGGGGAATTGTCAGCTCTTGTCCCGCTGGCTGTTGCCGTGGTGACCAGTGTGGAGATAATAGCAGTTAATGAGATATTAACCCCGAAGAAGGAAGAAGACAGGAAGTGATGAGCATTTTCAGGAAGGACTAAAGACGGGATTCGTCAATGGATGACCCCGGTCTGATCAATATTGTTCTGTTATTCGGCGTCGGTAACAAGCAGCCCCGACCTCGTCCCTCTGAGACTCAGGAGGTAAATCCAATTTCTCAGCACAGACACACACACACACATACAATAGGACATGCATTTGAAGATATAAAAGCACACACACATCACCATTCACACACAAAAATATAGATATGTAAACATTCACTACTCGCAAATACACACGACAAGACACAGCGATGGTTGGACGGCCGGCTCATTGTCCAGCTGGTTAGGATGCAAGCGGGCGATCATGCCCTCCAGGTCAAAGGTCAACTTCATCCCAGACAACTGACCTCATCCACCAAAGGTTGACCTCTCTGTGCCAGGAGTGTGTGTGCTTGTGTGTTTGTGTGTGAGAGGGGGAGACATTTGGTGGACAAGTGAAATATAGTGTCAATAATATAAAAACTGGTGTGTGTGTTTGCGGCACAGTTACTGTGTTTATTCACACTTTTATACCAAATGTGGTCTAATCATAAAGATGAGAGATGGGAAGCAGTGACAACAAGGGAATGAAATGAGAAACAATTGAGACAAAACAAAAGAAAAGCTGAAGGAAACTGGTCAAAAGAGAACAATGGCAGATTGGTGGTTAGCTTCATTTGCAGGATTTCTTCTTCCTCAACGATTGTCCTCCTGTTCCTTCTCAGTATCACTTTGCCATCATGTCTTCCTTCTCTTTTACTTCTTCTTTTCTCTCCGTGAGCTCCACTGTCCCTCCATCCCTTCATCTCTTCCCGGCTTTTCTGGCAAATTATCAGCCGACCTTGACTCATGATGACCCCCGGCAACACCGCAAACGCACACATGTACACAGACACACGCACACATTCAGCCAACACACACAAGCATTAGCTCACAGGCTTGCAGTCTCCCCTGTGTACAGCAGCCACACACACATACTATTGTACCCATTTGCAGCAAGTTCCTTGACCTGCATCAGAGTTCCGTACATGGTCATATACTGATAAATCTATATTTTGGAGGCATTTCCTGAAAGTCATTTTCAAATTGATTTGGCATACAAAGCGTCTCGAGATAACTTCTGTTATGATTTGACGCTATATAAAAAGAAATTGAATTGAATTGAATTGAATTCTTCAAAATTCTACAGTGACTATTAAAAAAATATGTTTCTCCAAATATTGGTACGGTCAAATATGATTCAGTACAGTGTGTTTTAGGGCTGACCCAAATGCTTCGAAGCTTTGACCATTGCCATGGTAATTGAGCTCCAAATCAGTATTTGAATGCTTAATTATTTTTTTTTTTTTAGATAAGTATGTAAAAATAATGTATAAATCCCCAAATAGCTGCTGAAATAAGGACTAATCCCACAACATTATTCATTATTCATATTCAACATTAATTAAGACGGATATGCCGTTTGTTATGTGTAGAGGATCGTGTGTGTGTACAGTAACGCGGCAGCAGTGCTGTCCCGGTCACTGAAATGGGGGAGATGGAGACAAACAGACAGGAGAACACGTCAGCCTGCTGTGCTGCGCCGCGCCACACCGCGAAGCTTCCAATACTTTGGAATATTTCTCAGCAAAGCTTTGAAGTCCATAATGTTTTATTTGGGACAGCCCTAGTGTGTTAAATGCAGTTTACTCAAATACTGTGAATAGGGCATGGAAAAAAATTATTAAATTACCAATAAATAAATAAGTTTGCTTGATTTGTTTGATATTTGCACTCAAGTCTGGCAAGACCTGTTACAGGAAACAATTGGGGATACTTCATTGGTTTTTGCACCGAGGAATTTACATTTTAATGTGAGTAGTTTGAGTGTGATCGACTTTATTTTGCTCAAAGGGAATTGCTTTGCAGCATGGGCCGATGTACACAACGTGTGCAGAATAAAATTGTGGTAAAAATCCAGAAAATAGAGTTTAAAGTAATTTTGTAAGTTTAGTATTTAGTAGTCAGGTCAATTTTATTTGTATACCCAAAATCACAAATTTGCCTCAGGGGTCTTAACAATCTGTACAGGATACGACACCCTCTGTCCTTTACAGTGCGACTCTCTCATCGGATGAGGAGTAAATCGAGTTATAGTGGCACATCTTTTAACCTTATTTTCAGACAGATATTGTGGTTAAGTTGTTGTTGGGACGATTGCAGTAATCAGAAAACTGCTTCACTTTGAATATAGTTTAGGGATGTCAATTGATTAAAATATTGAATCGCAATTAATCGTAAATTTTTTGTCTGTTCAAAACGTACATTAAAGGGAGATTTCTCAAGTATTTCATACTCTTATCAACAAGTGAGTGGACAAATATGCTGCTTTATGCAAATGTATGTATTTATTTATTATTGGAAATCAATTAACAACACAAAACAATGACAGATATTGTCCAGAAACCCTCACAGGTACTGCATTCAGTATAAAACAATATGCTCCAATCATAAGATGTCAAACTGCAGCCCAACAGGCAACAACAACTGTCAGTGTGTCAGTGTGCTGACTTGACTATGACTTGCCCCCAAACTGCATGTGATTATCATAAAGTGGGCATGTCTGTAAAGGGGAGACTCGTGGGTACCCATAGAACCCATTTACATTCACATATCTGGAGGTCAGAGGTCAAGGGACTCCTATGAAAATGTCCATGCCAGTTTTTCCTTTCCAAAATTGAAAAAGGTTTGGAGCATTATTTAGCCCGCTACAACCTGAAAATCGCAAGTTGCGTTAATGCGTTAAAGAAGTTAGTGGCGTTAAAACAAATTTGCGTTAATGCGTTATCGCGTCAACTCTGACAGCACTAATATAGTGACTTTTTAGAGTACATTTAAATACACCAATATTATTATTATTGGGTATATCTATTTTACATTATCCATTCCATGAGTGACACTGTTCCACACATCCTGTTTACTATACAGTAAAGTGCACTATATTTACTGTCTGTCATTTTATTTGAGTGTCTGAACTCTCTGTGTGAAGTTTATAATGCCCTCTGAAATTCTCACTATAGAATGAAAAAGTCGTGTACATGGCACGTACTCTGTACTAGTGTTCCAAATCTCAATTTATTGCTCACTATGGGGTTAACTGCTGAATAGTGAACGAGTGAGTGATTCGGACACAGCCAGGGAGACATTGAAAATTCATAAAGATTTGTCACAATTACAATGATGTTTTAACTTGTGTCTGTAATGACTTTTTTTAAAACTCATCTATTTATTTTTTCTGTCTCTAAAACCGTAACTTGACAAAATCAAAATGCTTTCTGTTCCTTCCTCTTTTTCCTTGAATGAAAACCCTCAGCACTCAGCTCAACCCCAAGTCACTGGCCATGTTGTATGAGAACTAAAAGGAATTAGGTTCAAGGTTTTTACTCATTCTAACAATTTTCCCGATGTGCTACTTGTGTTTCGCAGCAAATAACCACAATGAAAGGACGGCGCCAGCAAGCGGCCTCACTGCCTCGTCTCCCCGCGAGTCCTTGCACACCAATCTCGTCATCCCAGAGGTTCAAAGATGAAGGTGAGTGGGTGGGAGGAGGAGGAGGAAAGTAGAGGAGGGGATGTAGGATGAAAGCGGGGTGGAAATACGCCTGGCCGAGCACTTGTGTTCCCCTCCCCTCCCTTCACCCCTCCTCTCCTCCCCAAAAAAACATTCTTTCCTTCTTCCAGCTAGCCTTCACCCCCTAATCCCGCGCTACTCCACTGCATATGTTTCCTAATCCGGAGTGTGTGTGAGGCCCATGAAGCCCTGGACTCCCTCTCTGTCTTTCTCTCAGCAGCTCTTATTCTTAGACAGCAGTGTGAACTAGCCTGCTCCCACCCAACGCCTTCTCTTCTTCCCCTCCTCTCATTTCTGGAGCCTTTCTGCCTCTTTTTCTATTTTGTGTTAATTTCTTGCATTTTGTCTTCACTTATCTTATGGTTATTTCATCTGCTTTCTCTCATCTTCTCCTGTTTTAGTCAATTCTCTGAGAATTACACTTACATGCTTAAACATGAAAAATTGCTGACTATATGGATTCAACTAGGCCTGTTTCTTACGTTACAATAAAACTAAATTCATGACCAAATACTTAAAATAATCAAAATAATTTACCCAAACATTAACCTAAAAAGCAGACCCAAAACTTAATAGTGAGAATGTGTGGAAGAGTTGATAGCATCGCCCGTCAGTGTTGTTTTTCCCATCCATCCAAAGATGCACTTTATGGTTTCCTCTATAGATTAGTGTTGACTAAATAACTTGTAAACAAGCTTAGTAATAATGTTTCATTTCAATTCAAATCTGATTTCTATTTCTTCTTAGATGGTATGATTCAAATTTTGTTTCGTATTTATTCTCATTATGATCTCCTCGAGTACTTCCTCGTTGTCAGTGTTTTGGTTCATTTTGTGAAAAGAAAAAAAAACAAAGTTTAATGAAATCTTAAAGGGACTGTTTGTAGGAATCAGAAATGTCTTGTTAACAGCGACACCTGTGGCCGTTAAGTCAACGAAAGTCAGCGTCCTGTTACTCGTGCTCGCTCTACATAGACATGAAGGAGCATCGCTCAACCCAGTGAGGCGACACACGTCAGCTAAAACCACAATATCACTCTATATTTCAGCTGCTTGGCAGTAATGTTAGCTGACCAGACGGAGGTCTCTCCATGAATCACTGCTGATACTGTGTTGTCCTGCTTCAGACTCCCGTGTTCTGTAGTGTGTAGTGTGTGCACATGCACGTGAGAGGTGGAGAGAGTGAGAACGAGCGCGGTGTGTGAGTGAAGGCAGGCAGAGGAGCAGAGCAGCATGGACTCCGGTCCTGGAGACCAAAGCTACGGTCTCCTCTGTGTCTTCTGACCACGGTCAAAGGGGCCGGAGCAAAGAAGAGTTAACACTGTTTAACAGACCGGCTTCACTAGATAGAACTTTGCGGTTTTGGTGCTTCCGTGTAGTTTGTGTTTGAACAGCGTAGCCACACGCGAGCGCACATGGGACACCGACCTGATTTATACATGTAAGAAGTTACAAACAGTCCCTTTAAGTAAAGAAGAAAAATTAGACACCAAAGTATGGTTTACATTCTGTATTATCTTTCATTTGCAAGTGTCTTCATCATTTCAAGTGTTAATCATAAAAAAGAAATGTTATTTAGTGATGAACACACAAATTTGTATACTTAAAGGTGCAATGTGTAAGATCTGGCCACATGCTCCAAACAAACAGGGGTCAGCATTCCCCCCCTTCTACAATATAAAGTTATCTTACAATCCAAATTTGCATTCAGTTTATTGCGATATATTGTGATACAGCAAGCAAGGCGATATATTGTGATAATCTAATTTTAGGAAAACTGGTATAAAGACACCCCATATGTATAAAATCGTTGCTGCTAACTATGGGCAGGCAACAATACGCAAAGTTCAACCAAACTGCTCTGGGTAGTCCACCAGGATCAGAAAAACTAAAACGAGGTCAGCGGTGGTTTCAAACGTCTCCGTATGACAGTATGGACGCTAGACATAAAAGTAGCAAAAGTTATGCGTTTTAAAACGAAAGGTATTAGTGTGGATGTAGCCTGAAGGTCCGTCTTCCAAAGCTGCCACCCGTCCTCCTCCCGACAAAGTAGTCTCCTGGTGGCGGGTAGGACAAAACGAAAATACAAACCGTTTTCTTGTTTCTGCCAATTTGGATTTAATCAAATAAACAAACTATCAAAACGTCCACCGACCCTGTACCTTCAACATGTTTGACAAACCCCTTGGGGCAGCTCTACGTTACAGGACTGGACAGGACTGGACAGGACTGGCGGGGGTTAGCTGGTTAGCATGCTCATTTCAGTGGATATCTCTGCAACACAATACAAAGACGTCTGTAACCTCTTCACATTCTGTTGATGATGTTAGGTCATTTTTTTGAATGTTTTATTAAACTAAAATTCTGTCCAGATCTTACACATTGCACTTTTTAATGAATGAATCAAAATGGTGTTATTTTTGTAGGATATCAAACGAGCGTGTCCTCTTCTCTTTTCTCAACACTTGATTAGTTCACTGGTTTCTCTGCTGCTCATTCATCCTCTTTTTTTTCTTCCCGCTAGCTGTCTTATTTTCTCTCAGGTGATTTCATTCTCTCTCCTCTCCCTCATTTCAGCTGCTCTTGTAACACACACACACACACATACGCGCGCACACACACACACACACACACACACACACACACACACACACACACACACACACACACACACACACACACACACACACACACACACACACACACACACACAGACACACACACACACACACACAGACACAGGCTTTTTGTCCTGCTTCTTCTCTTGCTTTACCCCATTACTGAATAGTATTCCTGGAGCCTTTTGTGGAGCCTTGTATAGGCACATGCCAAGTCAAGTTATTTCAGAGCGGTTTCAATGGAATTACCCCCCAAAATAATCTCCTTTTGCTCCCCCCCCCCAAAAAAAAAAATAGAAAAGGACAGAAGAATAGAAGAGAATATTGTAAAACGAACCAGCACCCTTGACACAGAATAAGCCTGTAGTTCCACACTAGAGGAACACGAGAATATAAAAAGATCAGAGAGTCCACATATTAAAGAAGCACCAAGGAATCTGGATATAAATTGTGGATAAAAAGCAGGATGCGATGCAGAGTAAAGCCATTATGTGGAGATAACTCGCATTTCGCATGTTCAGGACTTAAATATATGGAGCATAAAACAGTTAGTTAGAAAAGGTCTTTAAAAGGAGCAACACAAGATAACATTTTATGAAATTACAGCTTTTGTTCATATTAGTTGTTGTTCATGTTAAAGCTTGAACAAATGCATTGTAGTACTAATGAATTATTTAGTATGCAGCAAACAATGCTTAGTCATCGTCAACACTCACAGCACCATTGAGATATTGAGATATACAATGCCCAGAACAGTGGAATACATTTCAATTTCTGGTTCAGCAACATTCAAAGACATTAGTGCTGTGGAGGTCAAGGGTCAAAGCAGCAGCGCCCACACAATACACGTTGTAAATCTGAATGATGGTTGTCCATTTCAAATGATCTTTAAATGAACTGTGGCTACTGAATAGGGATCGATGCAGATTCGCTGTGTTCTGAATGAAGCTCTTGTACTCCGATGCATTTGAAGTATGTCTTTGTTCCAGGATAACAAATGTGTTTTTCTCCAGAATTACAAAAACTTTGAGTTATATAATTCTGTCTTTGTCTCTAACATGCAACAGTGTTATTATCTGAGCTGTAACACTGTATTTCCCACGCTGTCCTCTCTAAATGAGTATCTATTGATTTTTCATTCAATTACTGAGACGCAAAGGCCCCTTCTCAATGAGGGAAGATGGTAATAATATGTAGAAGTAATGCAGATTTAGCGATGGTACAATAATCCAAATGAAAATGTAGTGAGTGAATTACAAGTCACATAATGTTTTCTATCAGTTAATTGAGTTTGTGTATTTATTGATAGATTTTGCCATAATTTACACTCCTTTATTCCATCTTCTTTACCACAGCTGATAGTTTGTTTCTGTGTGTATGTGTGCAACGAAGCTAAATAAATCCATTTATGCTCGCCCAGCCATACAATAATACTTATGTGGTAACACTTTACTTTAAGTCACCCTTATTTAGCCTTTATAAGCAGCACACAAACATTTAATTTATGGTTTATAAAACAATATAATGTATTTGTACGCAGATGTGAGGACATTTTAAGTGTTTGTTAATGTACCATATTTGTTAACAATTATGAATTGCAAGTGTGCATTATGAAAACTTTTTTTTTTTTGATCAACTCCTGACCTGAATAGAGTAGTCAACACTCTCATCTGCTCCCGTTTTCACTATTGCAACGCCCTTTATTCCAGTCTCAGCCAAACCTCATTACATTGCCTGCAACTAGTACAAAACGCAGCGGCTAGACTGATTACGGGTACGAGGAGATTTGAGCACATCACTCCGGTTTTAGCTGCACTTCACTGGCAACCTGTCAAATTTAGAATTGATTTTAAGATTTTATTATTAACTTTTAAAGCTCTGCATGGTTTGGCACCAAGATACATCACTGAGCTCCTTACACTCTATGTGCCACCATGTAACCTGAGGTCCTCTGACTTGGCTCTACTGGCTAAACCCATGTCTAGGTTGGTGACTAAGGGTGACAGGGCCTTTGCCATCAATGCCACTAGACTGTGGAACAGCCTACCTCAGGACCTCAGGTTAGCTAGCTCTATTACCAACTATAAATCTCTTTTAAAAAAACATTTTTATAAAAAGGCTTTTTTAACTCCGTAAGGCAACAGCTTGGTGCACCTTTTCCCACATCTTATACTGTCCTCTTTTGGCATATGTATTGATACATTACCACTGGTTACAGGTTTTAGTTTTTCTCATTATTTGGTCTATATGTTTTGTTCTTTTATTGTTGTTTTTATTTATGTCTGTATTTCATTGTATCTGTGCAAGAACTTTGTAACTATGTTTAGAAAGGTGCTATACAAATAAAGATTATTATTATTATTATTATAACTACATTAGAGTGTGTTAAAAAACATGTATTATACATACTGCTTATGAATGCTGAATAAATAGGGGGGGGGGCGGGGGGGGGGGGGGGGGGGGGGGGGGGGTTATGGTAAAGTGTTACCATGTTTTCTATCAATTAACTGAATGGTTTTAGTTATTGATGGATTTTGCCCTGATGTACACTCCTATATTCCAAATAATTCTTCCACTAGTCTGTGTTTATGTGTGTGTGTGTGAGTGTGTGTGTGTGTGTGTGTGTGTGTGTGTGTGTGTGTGTGTGTGTGTGTGTGTGTGTGTGTGTGTGTGTGCGTGCGTGTGTGCGATGAAGTAGTATTAATTAGGGATGCACCAATCTGACTTTTTAAGTTCCGATACAGACCAGTGTTGGAAGTGACTGGGATCATTATTTTTTATGTAAGGCAACATCAGACCTGACTTGAACAGTGCTTTACTAACTTTGTAAAACTAAATGTAGCAAATAATTACATACAGTAGATATACATTTCCTGATGATATGATACCAGTATCGTCACTCTAGCTTTAAAACTGAGCCCGCTACAACCTAAAATCACAAGTTCTTTTAATGTGTTAAAGAAATTAGTGGCGTTAAAACAAATTTGCGTGAACACATTATTATTGCATTAACTTTGACGGCCTTAGTATAAACATGGAATTGATTGAAATAGATTGGCCCATTGTCGTTGATATCCAGCTATTTGAGTCAGTATTGGCCCGATATCCGATATCAGTATCATTATCGGTGCGTCCCTAGTATGTGAGACCATACAGTATGTTTTTATGCTTCCAACCATGTGTCTGTTTGTGTGAATATGCATACAATCCAGGTCTCTACATAGGTGTGAGTATATATCTACTGTATATCCACCCGAAAGTAGACGTGTGCTTGCATGTGTGTATCAACAGCTGCCTTCAGGCATTTACATACATGTCTCTATGTGCGTGTGGGTTCATCAATACATATATATATATATATATATATCCGTGTGTGTGAGTGTGTGTCAGTGCCAAGTGTCACATCGATAGGTTAATAGCTCCGGTGTCAGATTCAGTAACTCTCTGATTAGTTGACAGTTCACTAATCCACACACCATCCTGAGTTATTGGCCCGGCCCATTGATTTCCAGCCTGCCAGCCAAGCCAGGAGGAACTCAGGGGTCGTAAGAGAGCCTGCTGCTATTGATTGGCCCCAGATCAACCCCACCACCACCTCCCCATAACACACACAGACACACACACACACACACACACACACACACACACACACACACACACCAAACCCAACTGCAGTCCTACAGCATGTGGCCTTGCCATACCTTCAGATTCTTTCTACATTTCTATGGCTCTCCTCTCGCTGCCTATCCGCCTTGTGTCTCTCTCCTAGTGGGCCACAGGGTATATTTGTGTCATGAAGTGGTGTCATCTCCACCAGTCAATTCTTTTTAGAGGGAAATATTTTTATTGACAGATTTTACGAGTTGTAGGAGGTATCTAACAAAACTGTTCCCTCTCCTTCCCTACCTGCTCTGCCCCACTGCCAATACTTTCATATCCTTTCATCTCTATCAGTACATTAAAGTGATACTCCTCCCAACATCTCCAGTATCAAAAACCTTCACCTTCTGTTGACTTAAAGGTGACTGTAAAACATTTCTAGTTTTCACTCTTCACAGAGAAGGCAGCTGTGGTCCGTTTAAATTGTCAGTTGTGGTGGATTTAGATGGTGTCATGTTTCACAGAGGGAATAAATAATTATTAGATTTTAATGTACAAAGCATTTACAGCCACCTTTCAAACTACATAGTTTAGTATTTCCTTTTCAAAACGATTTTGGATGTGCTGAATCACAAAGACACTTTAAGAAAGTGGTTCTCAAACTTGAAGCCCGTACAGGGGAGAAACGTTTCCAAGGACCCCCTCATAATTGTAACACCGATTAAGACCATTTGTACTCTTCGATGTCATAAATACTTCAGACCTGTTTCATAGTGATAAACAGAAACACACATTTCAATTTGAATCATATTAAGACAAGATGAGATAATCCTTGATTAGTCCCAGAGCGGGGAAATGTGCAATATTATTGAATGTTAATACCTCTTATATACCTTTAAACAGGGTGATTTTATTTTAATTGCATTTGGATTCAATTTGACATAATTTATAGCCTTCATTTCAAGTAATTGATCTTAAAAGCTTTCAGAAAACGAACAGTGGCAAGACTGGCGTAGTCCTAATAAATCCAGACATTTAAACTTAGCAGTCTAAAGCTGACTTTCAGTTAGTGCTTCAACTAAAAAATGATTTTTCTGTGTGTCAAAATCATATCAGAGTTTTTATTGGCCCAAAGCTGCAACATGGGTGGGAGTAATACACAATATTCTTGTTTTATTGGCGCAAATGGTCCCCATCTGTAGATATGCATTTTTTAATGATACAGCACCATTTTGTAATTTATAGCAAATTATTTTACGGACCCCCTGACAGAGTGCCACGGACCCCTGGGGGTCCCTGGACCCCACTTTGAGAAACACTGCTTTAAGATACACTTTGTTCTGTTTTGAGTAAAATGTGACTGACAGATTCCTCTCCAAGACTTGCCAGCTTATTGTGTTGGAGTGGTTTTGTGGTACAGGTGGTAGTTGTGTTGTTGGGGGTAAGAGCTCCTGGTAAGGTCTCATAAGGCAAATTTGTCTCAGGTGACTAAGACCCAATCAAAGGTCTCTATGGGTAAGTGGCACCTCATCCATATCAGCGAACCCAGAACCCTGTCCTGGAATCAGGCCTTTGAACGGGGCTCGTGGGCAAGCACTTGATGGCCATGCTTGTACCAAAAGGGCCTGGTCAGGCTCAGTATAGGGCCACCACCAAGTGGACCCACCACCCACAAAGCCAGGTTTAAATGTCTAGTGCGTAACCAGTCAGGTGAGGGTGATCTCTGGTGACGAAATCTGTCTTTTGGCATATGGAATGCAACAATGAAAAAGTCAAAGCTAATGCAGGAGGTGGGCTCATCTCTATGCACAGCACCTGCCCTTGAACCAAACTCCTGGATAAGGGCTTCTTTTTGGCTGGATCGCAGAGGGCCAGCCCTACAAACGCAGAAGTCTGTCACTGACTGACTGACTGACTGACTGTGTGATGAAGTTACACGATTGGTCAGCCGAGTGTTGGAGTTTCCTCATTGGCCATTGCTCTTAAGTCCTTTGTTTACGTTTTCAGGGGGCTGTGTCAGCGGTTCCACTCACCAGATCTGGTGACGGAGGGCTTCTCAACGAATTCTATTCATTTCCTATGGAAAGCAGGTCCAGCGTCATGCGTCCGCCTCACAGAACTTGGACCAAGCTGTCAAACTAGGCGATCTAGTTCTAAAATTAAACCAGATTCAGCAGTGGCATCGCCTATTTCTCGCTTAAAATGTTTTCAGAAGTAGATTTTGGTGGATTGTTTAGACGGAATAACAAAGTTAACGAGCAGGCCGCCATGTTGTTTCCTGTTTGAAACGGCGAGCAAAAAACCAGGGACCAATCAGGTGCGTCACCGCTTGAACGACCAGCTGAGTGGAGGAGCGCGTCCCTTAATGTCCTCGCCGGACCTGGTGGACATGTACCGCTGGATTTAACATTATAGACATGACCACTGACTATTGTGGAACAATTTAGCCACAAATTCACAGACTGACCGAACACGGTCCAGACATATACTCGGTTTCGACCGAGTCTTGTTTATAATTGCACATAAGTGAGTGTGGGAATATGTAATGGAGCCATGGCTATCTGTTTGGAGTTGCGTCTAGGAGATCATCCGTGACTATTGTTATGGTTATCTCAGGGAACTCTTGAATCAGCAGTAGAGTCAGTGGACTTAAATGTCAGAATTAGCAGCAGTGGAGGGTAATGTAGCTCTGCTGGTTTGACCTCCAGCATCCACTGCCACAAAACAGTGGATTGCCCAGATCTTGTCGGGGGGGGGGACGGACCTGGGGTCTTAGTCACCAGGTAAAATGTAGCATGAGGTTTGCGTTCCCACCTGGTCTGGAGATGCCTTAAGATCCCCCAGGAAGATCTGGGCATGGTGGTGGAGAAGAACATCTTCAGTACTTATCTTAGCCTGCTACCACCATGGATTAGCTGCCAAAAATGGATGATTCTGATTGCAAAGCTGCAAGGTGTTTGTTTTAAGCAACTTATCAACCTTCATGAGCAAGATTGAAACTTACTTGTTCCAGCTTTTACTTGTTGACTGGTTAAGTCCTCTGATAAGCTTGTATTGGCTTGGCACTATAGGGCTGTCAAAGTTAACGCCATAATAATGCGTTAACGTGAATTCACCACGAATTTCTTTAAGACACTAGCGCAACTTGTGATTTTTAGGTTGTAGTGGGCTCAGTTTTAAAGTTAGAGTGAAGATACTGGTATCATATGAAACTAGAAAAACCTCAGGAATCTATTGGTACCCACCACGTCATACTAGCTTCTCGGGTAGCTTACGGTAAATTGCTGGCATGGCCTTTTTCAAAGGGGTCCCTTGACCTCTGACCTTAAGATATGTGAATGTAAATGGGTTCTATGGGTACCCATGAGTCTCCCCTTTACAGACATGCCCACTTTATGATAATCACATGCAGTTTGGGGCAAGTCATAGTCAAGTCAGCTTTGCTCACTCCCATGTTGATAAGAGTATTAAAGACTTGACAAATCTCTCTTTAAGGTACATTTTGAACAGATGAAAAATGTGTGATTAATTTGCGATTCAATATTTTAATCGATTGACAACCCTACTTAGCAACCATCACTGACTCTATAATCTGCATGGCCCATATTATTGAGGTAACTTCTTAGCAATTTAATATTTGAATCATATCTGTAAACTTGTCTCACTGCATTTGTCTTCTTTTGAATGGTATTCCTTCTTTGACCTTTGTGTTCTTTCTCCCTTTTTTTTTTAGTGAGTTGGTCTTGAGCTGAAGTGAGCTGAAAGATGGAGCAATGTAAGTCGAAATACCTGGATTCAAACCTGCAACTTTATAGGCAGTTTACAAGGTAAATGCATTTAATTCTGTCGACCCTTAAGCACGGCCAAACACCGCTGTTATCTCTCTCTCCACATTCCCAACATCCCTTGCATTACTTCAGCCCTTTCTTTTTCTTTCCTCCCTCCGCTCCCTCCATCTCTCCCCCGCCTCTGTGTAAGCATCGGGGTGGGGTGGTGGTGGTGGTGGTGGTGGGGGGTTGTTAAACATTTTTCTTCCTTCTTAATTGTTTTGACTTGTGCCATTGGCATCCCGATTAGGCCCCATTGATTTCCCACTGCTAAGTGCATTGATTTCTACATTTCTCATTGATCCCCGCTTCTAAATCTACCCACACACACATACTGTGTGTCTGTCTCTCTCTTTCTCTCCATGAACACCACGCAGGCTGAGCATGAAACCCTGTGTGTGTGTGTGTGCGTGTGTGTTGGTGTGTGTGTGTGTGAGAGCGAGTGAGGGGAAGACGGAGAGAGGGAAGCAGATAGAGAGTAAGCATGGAGAAAAAGATGCAGAGAAAAGAGATTTGAGACTTTAGTCGATGGTGTTTTTGTACTACAAGAGAAGGGATTATAAGGTTTTTGTGAATAAGATGCACATCTCACAGGAGAGATGTGGTGTGCATCTGTGTGTGCTTGTGTAGGACACAGAAAAAGTCTTAAGGAATCTATGGTGGTTCATAATTTAAGTGATCTTTTCAAATGAAGACATCTGACCTCGCATACAACACACACAGCTTAGTAATACAATTTTGATATGAGGTCAGACATCTACCTGCAGACAGCTACTTCTGCCGAATTTTGAAAGAATTCGCTATGAATTTTAAATTTAAAAAATATACTATTGTTAAAATGTGTAAACTTTGAATTAGGGCTGTCAAACGATTAATTGCAAGTTAATCACACATTTTTCATCTGTTCAAAGAGATTTGTCAAGTATTTAATACTCTTATCAACATGGGAGTGGGCAAATATGCTGCTTTATGAAAATGTATGTATACATTTATTATTGGAAATCTATTAACAACACAAAAAAATGTCAGATATTGTCCAGAAACCCTCACAGGTACTGCATTTAGCATAAAACAATATGCTCCAATCATAACATGGCAAACTGCAGCCCAACAGGCAACAACAGCTGTCAGTGTGTCAGTGTGCTGACTTGACTATGACTTGCCCCAAACTGCATGTGATTATCATAAAGTGTGCATGTCTGTAAAGGGGAGACTCGTGGGTACCCATAGAACCCATTTACATTCACATATCTGGAGGTCAGAGGTCAAGGGACCGCTTTGAAAATGGCCATGCCAGTTTTTCCTCGCCAAAATTTTGCGCAAGTTTGGCGAGTATAGTTTGCCTCCTTTGCAACAAGCTAGTATGAAAATGGTTGGTCCCGATGGATTCCTGAGGTTTTCTAGTTCCATATGATGCCAGTATCTTCACTCGCTTTACAGCTGAGCCCGCTACAACCTGAAAATCGCAAGTTGCGCTAATGCGTTAAAGAAATTAGTGGCGTTAAAACAAATTTCCGTTATTACCTGGTTAACTTTGACAGCCCTACTTTGAATATAATCACTGATGATCTATGACACGCTTTTTCAGAGCCAGAATACTTGTGAAAGACGACATTTGAAACACCTTTCACTTCTCATATTTATAGTGTTTTTTTGCAGTTATGTCTTGCTATCTTTCTCACACACACACACACACACACACACACACACACACACACACACGCACACACACACACACACACACACACACACACACACACACACACGCATACACACTCTCTTTCCTCTTGATCGTATTCCATGGTGTCCAGGAGAGCCGGGTCTGATCCTCTCAGTGTTTAAGGCTCTCATCTCCCCCCACGTCTGCAACAGACACACATACGAACACACAAACGCACACACACACACACACACACACACACACACACACACACAAACACACACACACACACACACACACACACACACACACACACACACACACACACTCCAGGCTGCATGGGCTGGAAAGCTCCATCCATGTCATTGGCATTACCTCGAGCCTTGATGCTGCATTTGTGCTAAGCTAAGCTGTTTGGGCCTCTGTGAGCACAAGGCTGAGTTTGTGTGTGTGTACCTTTCCGTGCATCCATGGATGTTACAGTGCGTTTGCATGTACGTGAATATCTTCCGTGAGTGTGTCGGTGCAGTGTTTCCGTGCTTTGTTGCTGGTTACGGTGTGTTTGCATGCGTGTGCTACTAAGCATGTACATAAATTTGTGTCTGTGCGTGTACCAGCACATGAATCAGTGTGTGTATACATGTGTGTGGAATACAGGATTGTGTGTGAACATGATAGCAAGAATGACAGCACCCCCCCGCCCCCCCTTTCCCTCACTTCAGTGCTGTCCTGCGTTTTACATCTTAAATCCATTACAACCAATCCAGGATGAAATGGGATGCAGAACATGTGTGAAATAGGAGCACCAGGAAATTCACATCTTCAAAGTCCAAATAAAATTATGCGTACAATGAAAGAGAATATACATGAAAAAAAGATCCCCAGCCTATGAAGATAAGAGTGAGAGAAAGTGCGTATTCACAAACCAATTTTCACGGTAACTGTGATTTCCAGCGAGCTCGGGGCGAGCTCATGAGCTGTAAGCAAGAGCATTGATCTACCTCAATGATCGCATCAAGGTGGCGTATCGACAGCATCGTGTTTTACTCTTTTCTGTGTTTGTCCTCCGCGGCCTTAAGAGGAATAATGGATATGTAGGAGAGGTATTGGCAGGGCCCGGACCGGCCTATTGACAATCTGTCAGCATTGATTACTTAGTCAGGCCGCGAGAGGAGAGGGAGAGAGACATGGACGGAGAATGAGAGGGACAGGAAGACAGATGCTGAAAATAGATCAAATGTCAGATGCTAAAAATAATGTGCGCGTGTTTATTAGGGTCAGTGTCTCATGAATGATTCCCGCTGGGTATGTGTGTGCGTCTAAATGTGTGTTTAAATAATCATGTAACAGCAAAGTAATAACTCTTCTTCAGTGTGTGTGTGTGAATATTTTTGTGTTTATTAAGCCCTGTGTTACGGCGAGGTAATGATTCTTCCCTTTCTCGCACTATCTCTTGGTGTGTGTGTGTGTGTGTGTGTGTGTGTGTGTGTGGTTACAGCGGTAGCGGAGGGGTAGGCGGTGATATAATTGTAAGCTGGTATTGATTGGCCCCCTCTTGTTATTGATGAGGGAGAATTTTATTCAACCAACTCGTTTGTCAACATGACACTGCCATTTAACAATGAACTCTCTCTCACACACACACACACACACACACACACACACACACACACACACACACAGAGCAGACAGATAGAGAGCAATAAGATCTAATTCTGCTATAGACTTCCTTCCTGTTCACTTATATTAGTCAGATTTGGGTTTTCTTGACATATGTTTGTATTTTTTAGCAAAAAATATCAATGCCTACTGATGCAGAATGCAACACAATACTATAATGATAAACACTGAAAAAATATGTTTCTTATATGCGACAAATTTTAATCTTTTGATTTCATGCTTTTAAGGATATAGAGAGGCAAAGTCCCGCCCCTTCTGGTGGACCAACATGGGACCTTATTTCGGAAAAAATTTAGTCAACAGCGAGAGACAAATATTTCTTTATCCCGTTTTAAATGTGCAATGAATCAACGTCTCTCTCTCTGAAGCTATGATGCCTGTGGGTTTCCTACTGGGATGTACTCAAACCAGCAACAGGTCTGATCCTTCTTTCTCTTCCCAGCTGATAAAAAGACCAGGAGTCGCTGATAAAACACATCAGGTCAGATAACGTTACATTTGTGCGTCGAATATAGCTAAGTTATCTAGCTAGCTAGTGTTGGTGATGTATATCGTGCGAGACGAGGGATGTAGTTCACTGAGCTCTTTCACACAAAACTAAATGATATTACGACAAATCTTGACTTGCAAAATGATCTTTTAAATTGACAAACATCGTATATATAATTCATGGCGCAATTCAAACGGGATCAAAAAATTATTTGTCGCTTGCCGTTGACTACCGTTCATATTTTTTGTGAAATAAGGTACCATGGTGGTCCACCAGAAGGGGAGGGACTTCGCCTCTCTGTAGCTGTCTCATTTGGAGACAGAGTTGTGTGTATGTGTGTGCACTGCAGTTGAAATGGTCATCTCATTATAAATCATAAAGTGGGGAACCAGTTGTGTGCGGGTGTGCGTGTGTGTGTGCGTGTGAGTGTGTGTGCTTGTGTGCGAGTGCGTCTGTGTGTGTGTGTGTGTATGTGTGTGATATCAGAAGTCGACTATGGCCTATGAGCCCACGATGTCAGACAAAGCAACCGCAGCAGGTTGCAGAGTATTTATAAAAGGATAGATATAACAGAAGGGAAAAAGAACATATTGCTATTGATGAGGCCCTCCGTGCGCCATATTTTTCACCTCTCCTTCAAATCCACGCACACCTCCCTCCCCTCCCGCGATGGACGCACAAAACACACTATATTCTACAAGAAATAATTGCTTTTGTCTGGAAGGAGTTTGGATCGGGGCTCCTCTGCGCTCGCCCTTATGTGGAGAGGGGGGCTCTTGAGGGACAACCGGTCGCTTCTTTATGTGGCTTCTCCTCGTCCTCCTCCTCTCACTCCTTTTCTTTTTCCTCCCTCTCTCGCTCGTTGGACACGCGGATGTCATCTGTCAATGGGGAGTGGGCTTTTTTATGGGGGGGCGGGGTGTCTCCTTTGTGATGTGACGTGTGTCTATGCATACGTGACATCAAAAGCTGCAACGGGTAACGGAAATGCTCTGCATCGTAGGACACAGGCTTAAGAAGTACTGTAGTAGTAGCAGCAGAGACCGCAGTAGTAGTCACAGTATTACTACTAATAGAAATACAGGATATAACAACATTAGTAGCACTAACAGTACTATTAATAGTAGAAGCAGTAGAGGCATAGAAACAAGTTATAAAAGTGGTTACTATAAGAGGAGTAGTAGTTGGAGTAGAGGCCACAGCAGTAGTAGTCACAGTATTAGTACTAGTAGTAGTATTAGGTGGTTTTGCAGCATTAGTAGCAGTAGCAGTACTACTATTAATCCAAACTATTAATATTACAAACTTATAAGTGGTTATAGTATTACCAGTAGAGGAGCAGTAGTGGCTGTAGTAGTTGCAGTATCAGCTGTACAAGCACTAAATGTAGTAGTAGTAGTAGTACTAGTAGTAGTAGTAGTAGTGATAGAGGGGCCAGTTGTTTCCCAGTAGTGATGGTGATAAGCTGCAACACAGTGTCACGGCAGTTCATGAAATAGTCATGAAATTTAATCTATTTGATTCTTGTACATAGACACAAGTTTCCCTTTTTTCTTAACGTCAACATGACTTTCAACTACGTATTTTGTGTTTGTTTTACTACGAATGTCCAGCAACACGTGACGTATGTGTCAATTTCCACTCCAGTCTTTTCAAAATAAAACTACTTAGTTAGGTTTAGGAATAGATCGACTCTGTTAGGCTGAGGCAACAAACTACTTAGTTAGGTTTAGGAAAAGATTGTGGTTTGGGTTTAAATAACACCAGAAGGGCCGTAACTTAAGTACGGAAGATATGTGACAAATAAATCAACTTTGACTTGTGGTTTCACACGGAACACGAACACGGGTCACTGGGTGAAAGTCCTGTGTAATTTGACTCACTCGTCCACCCCGACCTCCTCGCTACGCTGCATTCGCCACTCTTTATACTTCCTGGTTTGCAATTACGTGGATTACATACGAATTGATGTTGCGCTGACCATCACTAAAAAAAATTGAAATTCGTGTCTATGTACACAAATCAATACATAATATTTCATGAGTATTTCACGAACTGCTGTGCCACTGGGCTGTAAACTGGCATTGGCACCAGTAGATATAGTAGTAGTTTAAATAGTATGGACTATGTGAACTGCAGTAGTTGCCTACAGTATATATCAGTGGCTATAGCACTCTAAATAGTAGTAGTAGTAGTAATTGTAGTAGCAGCTGTTCTGAAGCAACATCTGTGATGATAGAAGTATTTGATCTAAGTAGTAGCAGTAGCACAACAGTAGAGACACCATGATACCACGCAGTACTAGTATCATACTGCAGTAGTACAGTCCGTGGATCAGGGCCTTGTGATGATAGCAGATAGTTTGTATCTGACGTTTCCTTTCCCTCCCTGCATCTACATTAGCAATGGAGAAGAGCCCGAGGCCTTTCCATATATGAGGGCCATAATTGATCGATAACTTATTAACAGCTCAGTCCCACCTCGGAGTGTATACAGAGAGGGAGAGAGAGACGTGCATGTGGTTTGCTCTATTTTCTTGTATTGACTGCGATATTTAGCGTATAGATTTTTCTATTTAAAAAAATCCATGTCGGCGATAATCTGGAGTGTAAATGCGCAGCTCGGATCGGGGCGGTGCGCGTCTGACAGCCGGAGACCGGAGGAGAGAGGAGCGAGGAGCGAGGAGAGGAGAGGAGAGGAGCGAGGAGAGAGGAGAGGAGAGGAGAGGAGGGAGGAGCGAAGAAAGGAGAGGAGAGAGGAGCGAGGAGCGAGGAGAGGAGAGGTGATGGCCGGGAGGCACCTTCACTTTCCTCACACAGACACACACACACACACACACACGCACACACACACACAACGGCAACTGAAACATTCTCACCCACCCTTAATGGGAAAAACAGTCAATTTAGATTCAGCTCAACTGACATTTTACGCACATTTTACGCACGCACGCACGTAGCCTTCCCGAGCCCAAAATAATGAGTAATTTAACAGCCGTGGCTCTGCAGGCTTTGATTATTCACCTCTATGAGGGAAGAAAAAATACATGAGTTGAGTGGTGCAGGTGACCTTGCGTTAGCCAGACCCACGTCAATCTATATGAGAGAGGGGGGGTCCATGCTGAAATATACATCAAAGGTTCACCCCCCCCCCACCCCCCCCCCTTTGAATTCATGTCCGCACATTGTGAAGAGGCGATCGATTTCCTCGTAGGCCGGCGATGATGTGATTATTGGCTTCATTATAATGAAGTAATCAGGAGATCAATTGGCCGGATCCGTGCTCGTTTTGTACGGGATTATAGTGGTCAGAGAGAGTGAGAGAGTCACAGAGAGTGTGTGTGTATTTCAAATAATCCAACATAGTCTTGGAGAATAAATCCTTTCATGAAATATATTTGACATACATTTTAAATTGGTGTGTATAATATGAATCTCGGTGCCTCCATATGGACCTTACATACAGATCACATACAAGAACAGGTCAATAAATGTGCGCAAAAAAAGCAATGGACAGAGACAGTGGGGTCGTGTGTATATGTGCATATGTGTGAGTGTGTAGAGGGAGAAAGGGGAGGGGGGGGGGGGGTAAGAGGGGTACCAAATGAAAAAGGGGGGCTGTGTATCTGGGTATCTGTGTCTCTGTGTGTGTCTGCCGGACGGAGCCAGAGCCGAGCCACAGTGCGTTCAGGCTGCGCGGTGAAGGACCGAAACCACCGGGGTTCCCACAATACACTGAGGGGACTCAGACACGCGCACACACACACGGAGGATACACAGAGAGAGAGAGAGAGAGAGAGAGAGAGAGTGAGAGAGAAAGAGAGAGAGAGACCGGCGGATGGCGGAGCAGAGCCAAAGAAAAGAGCCGTAAAACAGAAAGAGGGTACCGCTCCCCCCTCCTCTTTGTCCCGCTTCAGTGGAGGAGGAAAGCAGAAGACAGGTGTACTTATTGATATGGATTTATTCATTTATTTATCTATTGATTGTGCTTTAATGAGTGTCGGGCGGTAGAGAGCGAGGCAGAAGCAGCTCGAGGAGGAGAAGGAGGAGGAGCGACAGTCCGACAGGAGGTTCCTGCTGCGGAGCATCACTTTATTACTGGATTATTACCATCTCTTACCAAATACTTGCTTTGCGTTTTATTATTGTGTCGTGCATGTGTTCTTCTACAGACCAGCCAGCTAATAACCAAATCTTTACGAGAACCAAAAAAAGAAGAAGAAGTGTTACACGGACAGTTTCTCCGTACCGGGGATCCACCGGCTGGACACTGTTTGTTTGACACTTTTTCCTGACAGTGCAGGAGGAGACATCTATCTTTGCACAACCTAAACCAAAGCAAACCCCGCCGAGGACACCGAGAGAGCCGCTGCGAGCTTTACGCACAGCTGTGTGGACCCAGTCCATGGAGTCAGGTCGTGTCTGCGGTACATCCAGAGGAGAGCAGCTGAGAGAGGAGCACCACCTGCACTACATCATCCACATGGACACGATGAGAGCTGAGACCAGCCGCTGTCCGCTCACCGTCAGCCCGTGCACGGAGAACCACTGAGAGCTGCACATCTCCTCACGAGCGTCGCTGCGCGCCCTGCACACCGCTGGGTAGACGTGTGTGTGTGTGTGTGTGTGTGTGTGTGTGTGTGTGTGTGTGTGTGTGTGTCGGACTAGTTGACTCCGAGAAGACACAAGTAAGGGGGACCGTGATATCACACAGATCTAGAAACAGAGACATGTGAATCCGCTGAGACTCGATCAACGGAAGAAAAAGCCAAAAATACGGAGTCTCTGTTTTTATCCAAAGCATCCAAGCGTCTTTATCAGCGGCCGTCCACAAACCTTGGAAGCAGACGAAGAAAGGCCAAAGAAGGGCGGAAAGCACGACGGATAAGAAACGAAGAAAAGTGAGACTCAAATAAAGAACAAAACAACGACCCCCAGGTCGACAGAGGACCATGTTTGTCCCCCTGCCGGTCCCCTTCGTCTTTCAGAGAACAGCGTCCGACTTCAGCGCCTGGAGACTCAAGTCCTCGCTGGCTCCGCGGTCCAGCCCCGGTAAGTCTCTTTTCTCCCGGTCCTTTCATCCCCACTGTGCACCTACACAAAGAAGAAAACACGCTTATTATCTTTACTTTAATCTAGTTCCACATTTAGTTCAAGTTATATTTACAACATTTTTACAACATATTTTATAATCTCAGTTTCATCTCAAATTTAACTAATTAAATTGTATGCACAGATATTAGATAAATGGTTACATGTACATCATTTTAATCACCTCTATATTCTACTTAATATGACACAACATACAACAAACAACAATCATTTTCCCCATGTATGAAAGTTATTTTACAGCACCTTATAGAGTGTCATTTCTTTAAGAAATAAAAATCTGCCAGAGATTGTTTAATTTGTATGAAATCCAATCAACTTGTCCCCTGAATTACTAATGATTTTCTAGCATTTATTCTGCTTTGCTTGAAATCACGCAAACAAATGAAAGAGCACTCTCAGTTTTTCTCTGAAGAAGAATTAGAAGACTAAATATCTCAGCCCGAAGGTGCATATCTTTTTCTCCCCTGCGTCTCCGCAAAGAGATCCATCGAATTTATCATTAACAATTCAAATACTTACTTGCACTTGAATCCAAAAATGGAAAGCAAAATTGGACGCATGAATATTTGGCTCATTAGCATCCGTCACAATCTCACAGAGGCGCCACACTCATCTTTTCCTCTTTCATTCATGGCAATCCATCCATCTCAGCCTCTATCCCATCTGCCTCCTCGCTCCTCTCCTCTCCTTCAGTCTTCTCTCGGTCAGGTTAGGCTGGAATATTCATGGTCATCTATCGATCAGAAGGTATTGATCTCCGACTGGGGCCACATTGAGAAAACAGGAGTACAGTGAAGTTGTCTGAGGGAGAAAGTTTGGCTTCAGTGGAATTGACGTGAGGAGGAAAAAAGAACAAGAGGGACATTTTCTAAAAGATTGAAATTGCTGTCAAAATAAAAATGACATATTTGTCGCTAAAACAAACATTTATACCTTTTATTATGCAGCAAAAGTATATTCCTATAATTGGCCTATCACGTCAGGGACTTGCAGTGAGTTTGTCAATCAATACTTCCTTCCTCTAACGACCTTCTCATGCCTTTATGCTGCGCTTTAATACCCCATGATCACTCGAATATTGCTTCAGTGACTTGCACTGTGATCAATAAGGGCAGCGGTGCACTTTATGCTATTTCACTATAATGTAATATTCCTAGAGGGCTGTATTTTTGGAACATATAATTCTTATATCTATAATAATTCATACAGTAAAGGTTTATCAAATAATAAAAATGAACCCCAGCGCAAAATGGAGTTAAAGATAAGAAAATGTATTCCAATGTTCTGTCAATATATTACATTTTTTGTTGTTGATCTTGGTGGGTTAGAGGTCACTCAGCTTTCACCTCACCTGCTTCTCTTTCCACCTGTGGGAGTTTTCAAAGTTAGCAGTGTGACTTGTTCCAACATGAAGCGTATGTATGCGTGTACTGAAGTGTGTCTACATGTTGGAGTGGGGCTCACAGGGTGACAATACCAGATCCTGTCCCTCCCATCTCCACCGCCCTAATCCATCCAGGCGCAAATTTCAAATGACAGATGGGGGGTAGGTGTGTATGTTGAGCCGTGCCGAGCCGAGCCGTGCCGGGGTAATTCAGGCTATCACCTTAAGTAGGTGTCAGGAGGAGAAAAACGGTTTAGGTTTTAATGAGAGCTGCTCCTGGCGGCTTTGACAGGCGACATATAACCACTGGCCTCTGGGTTTTTTTTGGGAGGGGGGGGTCAATTTCTATGTTGGTCCTTTAAGAAATTAAAGTGAAAGACATGATGAGAGAAGAAGAAGAGGAGGTGGAGGCAGAGGGGGGGAATGAAGTGAATTGATAAAAGCAGTGAAAGACAGTGACTGAGTGAGAGGGTGAACGATTTAATAAACGCAACGATTGAACAGATGAAACGCTTGAATACATTAATGATCGGGTGAAAGAATCAATCATTTAATGAACTGCGTAAGAATGAATAAGGACTGAATATGTGGAGGAAGTGAATTATTTAACAAATGAGTAGAAGTGAACGTGCGAGTGAGCTAGCAACACTTCTTCTTCTTCTTCTTCTTCTTCTCCTCTGGTGTTTGTGAGGAAATGAAAGGGTCAAAGTGTCTTCACAAGATGCTTTTTTATTTAAACATGGTGTGATAAGCAGCCAGTATACACACGAGAGAAATAAACTCCGTAGGAGAGCAAAGGCCAACACTCATCCCTCATTTCCCCGTCTTGTTTTCTCCTTCTCTTTTCTTTCGTCTTTCATCCTTGATCTCTGGAGAGAAAGAAACTCACAATCCCCTGTTTCTCATTCTCTCTCTCATTTCTGTGAAGTATTCACTTGACACGGAAGCCTTTCAGTAAAATGCAAACTCTCCCCTCTCTCTCCCTCTCTCTCTCTCTCTCTCTCTCTCTCTCTGTCTCTCTCTGTCTCTCTCTCGTTCCCTATGGACGGAGAGGTTGTTGAATTGGATTTGCCTGGTGTAGTTTGGCCGGGCCCCATAAGCCACTTTAGCTAAGTCTGTTACCCACAATTCTCTGTCTCTCTCTGATCTGCGCCTTTGACCAAGGTGTGCATGTGTGCATCTGTACGATTGCCTGCACCTGTAAGTGTGTGTGTGTGTGTGTGTGTGTGTGTGTGTGTGTGTGTGTGCGCGCGCGCGCGCGCGCTCATATCTGGGTGTGTTTGCGTTAGTGTGAGCAAAGGCGGGGGTGTCAAAAGTGTAAGAGTGAGGTTCAGCGGAGAAGCAGAGAGAGAGGTCCTAAACAGCAGACGCCAGCAGACAGTGGTTCTACAGTGGATCTAAAGTGAGGGCTTATGGGTTTTTTGTCAGCTCGACTCTTTAACACTACAGTGTTGAGACTGCTGGCCTCAGCTCAGCTGGGCCTAAGACACATCGCCACAGTAAAACAGTCACTGGATTGAATTTGTCATCAGAGAGTGAAGACATTATCTTTATTTGAATTATTTTTGTACTTTGATTATCCAGTAATATATTTGTGTAAATACATTGAAGACAGTAAACTGTCTCAGACTGTCACCTGCCATTAAGTGGATGGGTCACCTTATTAACTGCTAACACTAACGGAAGTCTGAGTTTTAGAGTTTTAATGTCCCACGACTACATTCTGTTTTAGAGGCTCCCTCCTCTACTGGAAATATTAATACTGTGTGTATCCATGGACATGGAAGAGTTTAAGCATACTTAATTAGGGATGCAAAGATACCTGATCGGATATCGGGCCGATACTGACTCAAATAGCTGGATCAGATATTGGTGATAATGGGGCCAATATATATAATTCAATTCTATGTTTATATACTATACACGTTATATACTGTCATTTTAATTCCCGTTGCCGTTTTGACCAATTTGTTGCTGCATTAAAAAGGTTCACACTAGAATTGTAATTCCTGTTCAATTTTGAAGATTTTTTACCAAGTTGGTTGTGTATGATTTATTATTTTAATGATAAAGAACAATTAAATACATCTATATCTATGTATCTATTTTTCACATTTTGTTTTACAAAGTTAGGAAAGCATTGTTTAAGTCAAGACTGATGTTGCCTTACAAAAGAATGATCCCAGTCACTTCCACGCAGCGAGGCATACAGCTTATTTAATGAAACACTGGTATCGGATCGGTACTCGGTAACGGCAGTTACCCAAAGTCCAGGTATCGCTATCGGTATCGGGACTGAAAAAGTTGGATCGGTGCAAAAAGTTGGATCGGTGCATCCCTATACTGAATATCCACAAGTACCGAAATATAAAAATAAATCTTAATTAATTAACAAATTTGTTCCCACAATTGACATTTTTATTTTCCTTTGGTGGAAGTGTTCTCAGAGCTTGCCTAAGCACAAATGTGAAAAAAATAAAAAATTGGTCAAACCATTTGGCTGAGAAGTGAGTTTTTCTTATCATACTATAGTGTTTGGGCACTAAAAATATTTCATATGGAAAACATTTAATAAACACAATGTTAGCATTTTACTTGTTTTTCAAAAATCCTGACTTTTGACTATTGATAAAAGTGTGATTTTTCATTTGATCTAAAATTGTCAAAGTTGTCCTGTTAGATATTTGCCCAAAGTGTGTCCGTACCAAATTTCAAGACATTTGACCAATCAGAACAAATGTTGTGGCATTTTCCCTTATCATACAAAATATAGTCTTTGGGCACAAATGGGTTAAATATTGACACTTGTTCTGAAATTCACTAAACCACTAAACATTATTTCAGTCAGTGGATCCTTTAACTCATTAAGTATTCAGAAAAACCCACCAAGCATTAAGAGAATAAATGCTTTTTACCACATTAACATATTCCATCTTATTTGTTTTACTTTACTTTTTAGCATATTGTTGTGGTTGAGTAAAAGTATTTTACTTCCCGAATCAAAAGTCATGCATTGATTTTTAAGAGCAGTAGAAGTTAAACACATTTGTTTCTTTTGTTTTGTCAAGGAGTGCTGTATTTATGTTGGGTTTTATAACATTCACTTTTTAGTCATGCTTAAAATTCAAGCTTTTGAAATTCACTGGCCAACACAGTAAACCTGAGCTCTAATGTGATCAGCTTTGAGGTTTTCATTTCTCACCATGTGTAGAGTAAGTAGTAGTAGTAGTAGTAAACAGGAGTGAACAGCAAGCACCAACTGGCGGGGGTGGGAACGGGGTTTACATTTGCCGGTATCATGTGTAGTAGTCTGGCAGATTAAATGATCAATGGCCAAAATGTCTGTTGGGAAATATGCCAAATTAATGAATTAATAGCACATTAAATAGCCTAATATTGTAAGATATGTTGCCAAGACAACTAAAATATATACTTATATTATACAAAAGTTTGAATGCTTCCGCTCCGCTGTGCTTCTAATCCAGTACACCTTTTGTCAAATTCAGCGAATATCTCCTGACGGTCCGCTGGCTGTGTTGCAATATTTCGGTAAGCTAATAATAATTTCAATGTCAACGTTATGAATGAAGCTTCAAACTATTCAGGAGGCTACAGCCCTACGAGCCACACAACACTATTTTGAATTTGACAAACGTAGAAATCGGACCAACCAGCCTATTATTTTAGTTTTTAGATCACTTCTTCATTTAACTTTTTTTTTTCAAGTTATGTCAAATGTAGGCTATTATATGGCTATTTAAAACATATGCCCGGTAGTTGTTCTATATGGCCGGAATTGTGAAATATTAACATCCGTATTGGCTGTCAAAAAAAAGTCTAGGATGGGAATGGGAATGAACCCTGACATTGCTGACTATAAACCAGCTGGAACGAAAAAAAAAGACATCCATCGTCCCAAAGCATATAGCCCCTCATTGAATTCTTTCTTGTCTGTTGGTCATTAATATACGTGCCTTGTGCAACTACAGAGATTAAGTGCAAAAGAGCGGAGACTGATGCTCCTTAGTTCATTGTGAGCATCAGATCGTTGCCACAAAGACTCAGAAACCTGCTCTTTTGTGCAGCTCAGAGATGTGACCAGACAGTCTCCTCTGCTGTGTGGTTTTCCGAGGGCAGGCAGGGCGGAGAGGGACCTGTAGCTGCCGCTGCTCTGTCCCCGCTCTGCACCACAACAAAGGAAATCTAAATGCTCTTTTATTTTATGTACACTGCTGTAAAATCCTCCAGGGCCACTGTGGCCCATATAAAACTGAGAGCTGTCAGATTCACAGAGAGAAGGCACGTGTGTGGATGGAGAGGAATGGTTTATTTATGCTGGCTACTCTGAGAGGCCTCTTATCCACGCTGTAGTTATTCAGCACAGTGTTGATTTGATTCTCTGGTCCAAACCTGCTCTGTTCTAACATCTGCTTTTCTACTTAGTAGTAAACCATCTAAGCAAAGTGATGAAAAGTTATGATGATACAAGATCAAACAAAAAGAGCTGTGTAAAAGATATATTTGATGCAGGTGGTATTAAAAATAGAACAAAGAAAACAAGCAAAACAAACAAAAACAATCTCCTGATTGTTAAATCCAAATGACCACAGCAAGAACACAGTGGAAGATACTGACACAACAAGGCAATGTGGCAATAGTGTGTACTATTCTATTCTATTCTATTGTTTATAACCGCGCAGAGAAACTTTTATTGCAGTTCAAAGCACGAACCTCCTGCCCACACACACACACAAACACACATACAAAGTGCTCCGTGCTGCTCGATAACTACCTCCTCTCCCACCCAGGATCTTCACCTCGCCGTGCCCAGGAGGGGGTTGTGTTGTCTGGGCCACACCAAACTGGTCCTGCGCAAAGGCCCCTGTGCCTGGATTAATTGGCTGTGTGTGTGTGTGTGTGTGTGTGTGTGTGTGCATGTCCATGTGTTTGTGTATGAGCTTGTGTGCAAGAATGTGTATCTGCAATTATTTTGTGCTCGTGCAAGGAAGGCAGAGAATTTGTTGAGGTTGGAGCAGCGTCTCTTTATGCGTCTGTGCATGTGTAGAGGTTAACAGTATCAGCGTGTGTCTCATCATGTGTTGGAAAGTATGTGTGAAAGCAGCCCTGTCTCCTAAAAATGTTCCCACAAAACTAAACTGCGTTGTGAATTACGTTTCGAGGGAAATGTTTTTTGTTGTGCATTCCGTTTGTTTTTGACGTATCACAAATACGTTTCTAGTGATAGTCCGCGGAAGTCCGCACATAGAGGAGGTTGGATAGGTCCAACAAACACAGGACTTTCACCCAGGAAAAACGCTGGTCATATCCCGTGTGAAACCAAAAGTCAACGTGCACTTATTTCAATCATGATGTCTTTTACTAAACCTAATCAAGTAGTTTTGTTCCCTAAACCTAAAAACATTTTTTTTGTGTGTTTTATTTCAATTTCGTAGTCATTTTAAGCCAAACCATGATTTTTTTTTACTAAACCTAATGAATTAGTTTGGTTGCGTTTTTTGGGAGAAAGGTCTACAACGTTAATGTGTTTAAAGGCCAAGACACACCAAGCCGACTTCAAAGAACGAGAGGTGATGAAGGCCGACTGCTGCGTCGCCTCATGTCGCCTTTGTTGCCTTTGTCTTGGCAAAAAAGTTGCTATCACGTACGTTCTGAGCCTGTGTGGCGGCGGTAGTCTGTATTCGTCATTCAAAAAGGGAAATAGGAAGACAGAGGGCTGCTGATATACCAGCTGTTATGATACGTACATGAAACAAAGCAGCAGCATCTGCCGACCATTTTCACACCAATCTCACTCACCACTTAGCTTCATTCCAGATGTTCATGTTGCTGTGAAAATATCCGTGTGTTGGAATGATGAAGATGAGATGAAGATGAAAAATGAGAAGAGCCTTCTGTGTTTTTCCTCTTGACTTTACTGGTCGGCTTGCTTTCCTCACTTCCGTTTCTCTTCTCGTGCACTGACTCATTTAAGCTGAGCAGCCAATCAGAGTGATTTCTCTCACCGACGAGCTTCGCCGCCGATTCAACATGCTGAATCGGCCGCAAAACCTCCGACACGGGCAGACTAGCACCAACAGTGCGGGACACACCACAAAAATTAGACTGACAGCTGCTCACCGACGGCCCCAAACTGTCGGCTTGGGACCTTAAAACTGTTTAAAAGTGCGATCTAATCTGGGAGGAAATATGTTTCCGTGGAAACCTAATTGAGTATACAGTTTAGTTGTATGGGATGGTAATTTTGTAGGAGACAGGGTTGGTGAAAGAGGTGTGTATCAGCAGGAATTTGGACTATGTCTGTGTACAGTTGTATATATACTGTATGTCTGCAGCTGTGTGCAAATATTGTGGTTTATGAAGAGACAAAAAATCCATGCATTTATGCTTATTTGTGCGTGTGTGCGTGCGTGCATGTGTGTGTGTGCGCATGAAGCAGACAGACAGGTAGACGATTCAATAATTGCACGTTGAGGTCAGTTATGGATCTGTCCAGCATATGTGGTTTATCTGGAAACCGCAAGCTCATAGCTGCCCATTGTGTGAGCGGTTTTAACCTTCCACCGCTATTGATTAACCAGCATTGACTACTCTCCCGCCACCCCATTGCTGTGTGCGTGTGTGCACTGTTGATATGTTTGCATGAGAATTTGTGGTTCTAACTTGTGTGCGTGTGTGTGGGTGTGTGTGATGACATGAACGATTGCCGTGAATGTGTAGGAATGTGAGAAAGTGTGTGCATGTGAGGACACCTGCTTCTCTCCGTGTGTGTGTGTGTGTGTGTGTGTGTGTGTGTGTGTGTGTGTGTGTGTGTGTGTGTGTGTGTGTGTGTGTGTGTGTGTATGGATCAGATTTTAAAAGGGGCTGCGTTGTCGGTGAGTCCCGGTGCTAACGTGATTGCGAATGACAAAGCGTCCAGGCGGGTTTGTTAGCTCCATAATGGGGAATCAATAGACACAACACAGATGTCAATACAACATGCTTTATTGCGTTAAGCCGCCTCACCCCCACCCAGGGCTCTGCACACACACACACACGCACAGACACACACACACACACTCACACAAACTCTATCTGCGGATGCATCTGCTTCGTAGTTGCTGTCTGAAACACATGCATGCAGATATCAAAGTATTTACATGTTCACACTCACAGAAACATGCACACTGGCCGGCTTCGCTGTCAAACCAGTTCGTATACAACGCTACCTTCACACACACTTTTTGGACACCTACACGTGTACTTCACTTTCACACATTTTCACACAGTATGTACCGTAAAGTCACTGGAAACGTTTTCAGTGTCATCACGCTTTCAGCGAACGTTTGTATTACTTCGTGAGAATGATACTGATAGTACATTTGACAGTAGACAGTAGATTAGGTTCTGTGAGGCATTGTACGCATCGCTTTCTGTGTGCCAGCAGATATTTCCTGCAAAGAACCTACCACACACACCTCATGATTAAAAGCAAATGTAAATAGTTGGTCTGTCAATCGATAAAAATATTTAATTGCGATTGATTGCAAATTAATCACACATTTTTATCTGTTCAAAATGAACCTCAAAGGGAAATTTGTCAAGTATTTAATACGTGGCAAACTGCAGCCTCACAGGCAACAACAGCTGTCAGTGTGTCAGTGTGCTGACTTGACTATGACTTGCCCCAAACTGCACTCTATCTTTAAAACTGAGCCCAGTACAACCTCCATAGCTCAAATAGCGGCCGGGCTAAATCACAAGTTGCGTTAATGCGTTAAAGAATTTAGTGGCGTTACAATGAATTTGCGTTAACACATTATTATCGTGTTAATTTTGACAGCCCTGGTAAATAGCTTCATACCCAGTTAATATATATATATCTTATTTATAACTTATCCTCGACACACACATACATGCTCTGTACATTACCTTACCACATGCACAAACCTGTGAATGCCGCAGGGAACACACAAACACACACACACACACACATGCAGACCCTTTTGTCTTTGTTACACAAAAAAGTAATTTCACACCGTGGACACTACCTGCTGTGCAGATATGAAATAAAAATCCCCCCCACAACCAAATATGGTCACCTGAACTCTGCTTCCCCTCTGCTGCTTGTCCGTATGTCAGTCCATCCAAGCAGCTCAAACTGTCATTGTTACCGTGGAAACATTCATAGGCCATTAGACGCACATATAGAAGGAAAGGAATCTAGGTAAACACTGTCCTCCTCCACCCCCACACACACACACACACACACGCACACACACCCTCCATTGGACAGTCATCTTTGTCTTGTGCTCTTGATGGTCACAAAGGCCATTAAGGGCTAAATTGGCTGTACTCAGGCTATATTTGACTTCCCCGCGTCGTGTCTCGCTCTCTTTGGGTTTGTAATCGCCAATCATAATGTAAGTGTGTGTGTTAGTGTGTGTTTGTGGCTATTTGTGAGTACATTTCTGGTATTTCTGTGTGTAAACATGAGTACCAGTGTACTTACTGAGTACTTATTACTGGTGTGTGTGTGTGTGTGTGTGTGTGTGCATGTGTGTGTGTGTGTGTGTGTGTGTGTGTGTGAAAATAAATGTGTGCTTCCCTGATGGCTCATCTTAGTACTTGTGTGTGTAAACAGGCCAGTGTCCATTTTACACCCCTGCTAAATAATGAATCGTGGGCACAACAGGGGACCCTTTTTGGTTTAACACCAATGTGCACCCCTAATCGAATGCACTCAGTGTGGGCTCCCCCTTTGTCCGACAAGGTGTCCGTCGATAGGCTTTCTCCTCCGCGCACATAAATGCCATAAAGAACCCCGTGCCTATTCACTCGCCTCATAGCTCACATTCCTTCTCTTCACGCTCCTCTCCATCCCTCCTTTCACTCCCTCCATCACTATAATTCCCCGCCTTGGCCCCCGTGAGCCACCGGGTGTGTTCGGCCAGAAGAAGGTAGAAGGTAGAAAGAAAAGAGAACATGAGGGTGAGTGCGGGAGAGAAAGACCTGAAGGCTGTTCAACTGATTAGCGGATGGTCTGAGGTCAGGGCTGCTGCTCACCTTCTAATTAAGCAGAATAATGAGGTTCCACACTATACACAACCTCATACCTGTGTGTGTGTGCGTTGGTGGTTCAACATTCAAGTGTTCCTTTTGTGTAGCGTTTCATGTCTTATATTAGCACCCAGGGATGCTAATTTTGAAGAAAAAAAATGGAACCGATAACCGACCCTCGATAACTAATCATTAACCGTTAACCGACAAGATTAGTGCGTTTCACGCAGCTGCAACGAAAAGCCGATTCACAAACAGATTAAATCCATCACTTATCACCAGCTACAGTATACTGTATGTGCAAAACAGACAACTGAGTCCCCGGTTCTTCCGTCCGGGAGAGTTCCTGTAGTAGCCACGCTGCTGCGTGTAGTGTCCCAGTGAGGCTCCACCACATTATTTAGCTGCAAGGTTGTCAGCTGTTGGTCTGCCTGGCGTACTCAGTGAGCACGGCGTAACTTTAGCGAGTGTCCGGGGTGGCGGTGTACTCTTGTCAACCCGGCGTTACGTTAGCGAGTGTCCGACAGACCGTGTGTGTGTGTGGCGGTTGTGAGTGTGGGGTTATCGGTGGCGTTCTAGCTGTAAACGTAACAGTAGCAGTGTGTGTACAGTTTATTTGTCGGTGAATAAATGCTACTGCTCCCGTGTCTTGCCAGTCACCTGCTGATTACAGTGAAGGCGGTTAGCCCCGGCGTTAGCAACGCCAGACTCTCTTAAGGTGGACCAGCTTTTCTCCTTTAAATGACAAGCCCCTCCTCTGAGTTTTGCTCAGCTTTTTATTTCATCTTTAATGTTTATTTGAACTGTTTAACCGATAGCGTTAATCAGTTGAAATTCTTAATGTCGGTTAACGGTTAATTATTAACATTCCATAGCACCTTATCTTCATGTAAACTGTTTGTTAGTGTGAACATGTACTCCATTATAGCTACTATATAGCTAATTCAATGGATTACCCAACCTTTGAATTGCTTTTGAAATATCTCAGCAGCTTCAAAGGCAGGCAGAATATTTCAAAGGCAAAGGCAGAGTGGAGATATCTGCTCAAACACTTACATTACAGAGCCCTATGATTTTTTTATCTGTTCAAAATGTACCTTAAAGGGAGGTTTTGTCAAGTATTTATTACTCAAATATGCTGCTTTATACAAATGTATGTATATATTTATTATTGTAAATCAATTATCAACACAAAACAATGTCAGATATTGTCCAGAAACCCTCACAGGTACTGCATTTAGCATAAAACAATATGCTCTAATTATAACATGGCAAACTGCAGCCCAACAGGCAACAACAACAACTGCATGTGATTATTATAAAGTGGGCATGTCTGTAAAGGGGAGCCTCGTGGGTACCCATAGAACCCATTTACATTCACTGACCTGGTCAGAGGTCAAGGGACCCCTTTGAAAATGGCGATTCCAGTTCTTCCTCGCCAAAATGTAACGTAAGTTTAGAGTGTTATTTAACCTCCTTCACGCGAGCTAATATGACATGGTTGGTACCGATGGATTCCTCAGGTTTAGGGTCTAGGTCTATCTATCTATCTAAGGTCTAGTTTCATATGATGCCATATTTACTGTAGTTTTAAAACGGAGCCTGCTACAACCTTCGAAATATCAATTGCGTTAATGCGTTAAAGAAATTAATGGCGTTAAAAAAAATTTGCGTTAGCGTGTTTTGGCGTTAACTTTGACAGCCCTAGTTACCTCAAACTCATTGATATTCATTACATTTTGAATATTTTCTCATTGACTTGTTGAAATTTCATTCTTCCACCACATGATTAGAAACTCTTTATGATGACAAAATGTGCTTAAATCGTAAAACACAGAATTCAGAAAAATTAAAACGAAAAACACAGAGTTTGGGAAAGGTGTGTATATATATATATATAGGTATAAAGGTATATTGGCCTGGGTATATTGGTTTCTTGACCGCACATACCCTCAGGATTGAAAACCTAGACTTTGACTCACTAAGTTTTACTGTTATTGCAAAAAAAAAAAGAATGGTCTTATTGTCTTAATCCCTGATCCAGATCACAGCCAGTACGTAATCTGTATATCTTTGGGCCAAGACCCGTCTTTCTACCAGCTTCCATAAAGAAACTTTTTTCAGTTTTTGAAACATTCTGCTGCCAGGAAGACAAAGCAACTAACTGACTAATGGGAAATAGATCCTTCTGGCCAATTTCAGACTTCTATTGAAGCCCAGTTTGTCCTGTGCTAAATCTGTTAAGATGAAGACCAGTAGCAGATATTCTTGTGAGTAATTTGCGGTCATTTTTGCAGTAGTCAAAAATTTCGAAGCACTGTAACTATAATCAGAAAACGTTGCTTTTTAGGTAACATAATGAATACAAATCTTTATTTCAAATGTGTTGATGGGTGTATAGAAGGTTGTACTGTTCTGCACATGTGTGTGATCTCCAGCAGCTGTGTGTGTGCTTATCTGTTAGCTAATGTCCATCACTGCCTGCTGCTTGGGTGTGTAACACAGAAGTGCTGGTCTTTTGTGCCAACCTGAAGGCAGTGATCTTGTCCCCCAGCTTGCATGAATAGAGAGAACAGGGCTTAGGAAAGGCTCCTGTCCTCCTTCACAGGTCTCTGACATAATGAAGCCCGTGTGTGATCTCATGCAAAAAAAACCTCTCTGTGGAAGTGTGAGTAAGCTGGTCTTGATGCGCGCGTCTGCCGTCTCAAAGCTGTAGGACTTTTTTTATAGAGATTAAAATGACAAGGCCGTGGATAAGCAGAACGGTGTGTGTTTGTGAGTGTGTGTATTCCTGTGTTTGAGTACACTTTCCTCTCTGAGTGTTTGCATGTTTATGTGTGCCACTGTAATGTAATCTCGCCGTTTGCAGCGCCGCGGGGACGTTTTATGCTCGTAGTTTGTATCGAATAAACCACACACAGAGAGCCGACGCGTGTCCTTTGTGCGCCCCTTTTGCATGTCTGTAACTGTGCGTGTGCGTGTGCGTGTGTGTGTGTCTGTGTTCCCAAGCAATATGAATCCCTGCAGCACTCAAAGCGTTTCTTCCCGCCGCTGATACATTTAGCTAATAAAGTCGGATGACAAAAGTGGGGTTAGTTAGATTGGTTTCCACGTCTTTTGTCTCCTCTCTCCACCCATCCATCCCCTTGGCTGGTGGTCAGCGCTGTTTTGGGGGGAAGAGAGGAGATTTAAACCCCCCAATTTAATTTAGCGGACAGGGGTTATGGTAATGAACGGAGGGGAGAGGAAGGGGGTGTGTGAGGAGAGGGGAGGATGGATAGGGAGGAGGGGTTGGGGTTACCCATTTACCTCAGGAACACCACATCCTTCCTCTCCTTCCTCCCCCCGACCCCTCCTTCTCTTCAGCCTGTCTTATTGAGGGACCAGCGGTGACTGTGAAGGGGTTTTAGTGAAAAACGTAATATCATGCAGGATGAGGGGGGGCTGTATGTATGCACAGAGACAGAAGTAAAGTGACAACAATAGAGGATGGAGAGAGAAAGGAGGGGTTGGAGGGAGGGAGTGGGTTGGACAGGCACTGGATCCGGCCCTTTTTAATAAATCTGAGTGCTCTGGTTAGTGCTTCAATCTGCTGTACTCAACTAACCCCCTACCCACATTACACACAAACACACACACATGCACACGCTTTCAAATACATACATGCACTTACCCTCTGCGACTCATTTTCACCCACATATGCTGTCGCCAGACCACAAGCTCAAGGGCTTTTAGAAGGTGTTTTCGTCGGACCGTACAGCTGATGCTGCTCTTAAGCGTACCGTCCACCAGATGTGGGCACACAAACATCAAAAACGACTAAATGTTAGTGTTTTGATTTTGGCTGTCAATAGATTAAAATATTTAATCATGATTAATCGTATGATTGTCCATAGACAATCTTGATCAATCTCAAATTAATCACTCATTATTTTATCTCAAAGTTCAAAATGTACCTTAAAGGGAGATTTGTCAAGTATTTAATACTCTAATCAAAATGGGAGTTGTATTATTGTAAATCAATTAACAACACAGAACAATGACAGATATTGATCCAGAAACCCTCACAGGTACTGCATTTAGCATAAAACAATATGCTCCAATCATAACATGGCAAACTGCAGCAAACATTGACTATGACTTGCCCCAAACTGCATGTGATTATCATAAAGTGGGCATGTATGTAAAGGGGAGACTCGTGGGTACCCATAGAACCCATTTACAGTCACATATCTGGAGGTCAGAGGTCAAGGGACCCCTTTGAAAATGGCCGAGACAGTCTTTCCTCGCCAAAATTTAGAATAAGTTTGGAGCGTTATTTATGACATGGTTGGCACCGATGGATTCATTAGGTTTTCTAGTTTCATATCATACCAGTATCTTCACTCTAGCTTTAAAACTGAGCATGGTCAAAACTGAAACTAAAGTTGCGTTAATGTATTACAGGAAATAGTAGCGTTAAAACGAATTTGCCTTAACCTTAGATTCCTTTTTTTTGCTTTGTTGACTGTCTTCTTCAACTGCCTCCGAGTCAACACGCGGCAGAAAAACGAAAAAAGCGGTACTGTAGATGTGCAGTTTCAACAAGCATAAAAACAGACTAAGAGCAATGCTAGAGAGTGAGTACTTGGATGGGCTGTATGCACTGCATCTAATGCACGCAATGAATCCAGTTTGAGTGCCTGATGAGTTAAAGCAAAAAAATCCACGCAACCACACACAAAGAAACAGCTGCTGGCTATGTACCTTGCATTTCTGGGTCCATTTTGTTGTTTGAAGGTGTAATTTTCATATTCCTCATAGAAACAGATGGCACAGTGTCACATTGAGACATCTCCAGCAACTACAGTGGAGTCTAATGGCAAAAAATCTTTCACCTGTCTGAAACATCAGCAGTAAAAACATTAGGTTTTGGTCTCAGACGCTCTGATGGAGAGAGCAAGGCCCTCTTTGTGGACCCACCATTTTGTACCGATGTGTAACAAGCGTACAGAGTGAAACCACTGCAGAGTGGAGTCCTCAGTAAGACCGGGTGGTTTTTGTTTTTTTGCATACGTCTCTCTGGACTGGAAACACTGTCACTTTCACTATTGCTGTTTATGTGACACATAAAACTGACAACAAGTTCAGGCTCGTTCTCTGGCTACTGTCAAAAGGCACTCTGGGAAATGTAGGAAGAAATCACAAACCACTTCATCATGTAATAACTCCTGAAACATCTCAGCTCATTGATATTTAACAATGTATGAGAGAGTGGAATATCACTTTAAATCAAGTGCATCTAAAGCAGCTCCCATTTACAACCGCATTTACGGGTGAGATATTGGTCAAACCATTATTGATAGCATGCATTCTAATACCTACACTCATACATATTTAACTATACATCAAATATAACAAACGGCTGTTTGGTTGGGAAGGTTACCTAGCAACCAAAAGGTTACTGGTTCAACGTGTGCCGCTGACATTATACTCCTACTTAAAGCTGCTAAACTGCTTCTGAGCTGGAGAACCTAACCTACAGGAGACACTGTTTGTCTGCCATGAAAGGAAAATCGTTAAGAATAGGACAGATGGTTGAAAGTGATAGGAATGAGAGGGATATCTAAAGGTAGGGCTGTCAATCCATTGAAATATTTCATTGTTGATTGTTTTACAACTGTTCTAAATGAACCTTAAAGGGAGATTTGTCAAGTATTTAATCCTCTTATCAACATGGGAGTGGACTAATATGCTGCTTTATGCAAATACATGTATATATGTATTATTGGAAATCAATTAACAACACAAAACAATGACAGATATTGATCCAGAAACCCTCACAGGTACTGCATTTAGCATAAAACAATATGCTCCAATCATAACATGGCAAACTGCAGCCCAACAGGCAACAACAGCTGTCAGTGTGTCAGTGTGCTGACTTGACTATGACTTGCCCCAAACTGCATGTGATTATCATAAAGTGTGCATGTCTGTAAAGGGGAGACTCGTGGGTACCCATAGAACCCATTTACATTCACTGATCTGGAGGTCAGAGGTCAAGGGAACCCTTTTGTAAATGCTCCTTGGCGACAAGCTAGTATGACATGGTTGGTACCGATGGATTCCTGGAAAGCGATGGTTTTCTATTTTCATATCATGTCAGTATCTTCACTCTAGCTTTACAACCACCAAAAGATTGATTGCGTGAATGCGCTGAAGAAATCAGTGGCGTTAAAACAAATTAGTGAGGACAGGAGGAGAAAGGATAGATGTTCTAAATGGATTTGATTGAGAAGTATATCTAAAGCACCCCCCCTTAAAAAACAACACATTTCTGATTCTGTTTAAAACAGGACATATTTGAGGAGGCTTTTCACTCGGACCTGTAGTCAAATGCTTTTTTTTGCCGCTCTACATGATTTAAAGTACCTTAGTCGGCCAGTGAAGTTGCGATGTATCCCCCCTCAGATGCACAGAGGCTAGACGTACTCAACAGCAGTTTTGAACACATAATCGTCTTCACACTCCGCGGCTCCAATCTCTCCCACATACAGTACACACACATTTACTACATCAGATAAAGAAGCAAAAAAACCCCTCTTTTTTCTTTACCCTTTTTTTCTCTCCTCCCAGCTCTCCTGCTTATCACTGCCCCCCCCCCCCCCCCCTCCCCCCCCACCCTCCTCTCTTATTTTTTATCCTCTTTTATTATCCTCTGCTTTTTTTCCTTCAGCAGAGGAGTACTCAGTCCAGAAATGAAATTAATCTGTTGTACTACACCCCTCCCTCCTCCTCCTCTTCTTCCTTCCTGCTCTCCCTCCTCCTCCCGCATCTCAATCTCATTCTCTCTTTGCTCTGTGGGGAGGATTGGACTCGTCACTTTAACCTCTTCATATTGGATATGAATCTGTTAGCCTGCCTGCCCCTCTCTCTTACACTCCCTACCTCAATCTACATAGTTCACACACACACACACACACACACACACACAGGGACGTGCATGTACACAAATAACACACACAACGGCAGTGTCACACTTATTTACGCACACACACTGTGGTGAACATGCTGCGGACACCATGCTCACACACACACTTCATTCCACGCAGGTATCTAAACAAATCTTTCGACAAATCCTAATCCACACACACACACACACACACACACATGTTGACATCTCTGACAAACCGTCCTCCGGCGGGTTTCTCCCGGTGCTTCAATCAAAGCCATTGATATGAATCTGGGCTGTTTTCTCCATGCTGGCAGCAGCAGCAATATACCAGCTGTACTTTTTAGCAGCTACACATCTTTCATCAGGGCCTGTGTGCCTGGAAAATAGCTGTTTACAGCCGCCCCCACCCCCCCTTTTATTCCTGCCACTTCTACATAGAGACAGGCGATATTGCCGGATTTTAGCTTTGGCCTTGGCTGAACTAGCCTGCCTTATTAGTGGGGATATCGAATGAATGAGAGAGGCTTCATACTTCATATGAAAAAGGGAGGCAGTGAGATGTGGGGAGGGGAGGGAGGCAGAAATGGGGGGATGTGGGAGAGAAATGTGGGGAGTGAGCGAGGTTCTCCTTAATGGTTTCCCCTAGGGGTTTTAGCGGCCGTGCGAGCTGGTGCAGCCTTACAGTCGTAGCAGCGAAATGGGACAGGTGAAGATCCTCTCCCTCCTCCTCCTCCTCCTCCTCTCTAAAGAGTGGTATGAATATGGTAAATCCGCTGTCCGCTTGGCGGCATGATTCTCTCCCAGAAAATGGCCCTGTGTCTGCGTCCCCTCGGGGGTATAAGCTAAGGAGATTCTGCATTTAGGCCCAGCACTCACTCCCTTTCTGCTCTCTGGGGGTTTGAAAGGGCCCCGGCCTGCCCCAATCCTCCTATCTATCTCAGCACCGCAGTAGCAGCAGCAGCAGCAGTGATAGCACACAACACAGCAGCTTAGTTTAAACATGGTGGCTGGAGCTACACAGCTATCGCTATCTGGATGCATAGCTTTTACACACACACACACACACACACACACACACACACACACACACACACACACACACACATGCAAAGCCTCTATCCATGTCAGTGTCTCGCTGACTGAGTGAGGTACATTTAGCTAGTGTTCGCCCGAGGCAGTGAGGGATCACCGATGACCATCGTCATGTTCTGTTACACACACACACACACACACACACACACACACACACACACACACATAGGGTTGTTTTCTGCTACCAGCTCTGCAGCTCCTGTCTTGTCGGGGGTCAGAGAACATGGTTGGATGGCAGCTCACTCAGACAGTCTGTCAGTCATCCATTACCGGAGAAGACAAAGCATTCAGTTTATTTGCACCTAGTTGGCCTCCATAGTAGAGCTGGGAAATACTGACACAATCAGACAGCATCATATTTCTGACTCGGTACTTCAGTGTCAATAATGTGACTCAATTATGGATCTGATTATTGGCTCTTTCACACAGTATTTAATAGGGTTTTTTTACGATTTCTAAATCGATTTTTTTAACGCCAGAATCGCTATATTTGCTTCATCTGAGGCCATGTGGAGGTAGAAGGAAGTTACCGCTTTTATTGTTGCAGTCTGAGTAACTCGACGTTGGATCCTTTCCGTATCCATCAACCAAAACAAACCGCAGCTGGTCGATAGGAGAAAATAGAAAATAGAGGATGGTCTGCGTAGATACGACCTGCACCCTCCCATGTTAAACACTACACATCCAGTAAAGGATGGAAACACTTTGGGTTTCACACATTGCAGGAAAAGCAGAGCTAGACATCACGGCTAAAGCTACATGCTAACTCTGTCACGGACAGGAAACGGTATCGTATCACAGTAATGGAGCCGGCCGTCGCTCTCATCTCCGTGGTCAAATGGACCGACGCTACAACTGTAGACCGTCCATATACTGACATTTATGTTCTCTGCATTGAAACGGCCCCGATGGAGCTGACCATGGATGGATAAAGAGAACGGAGCTGACGGGAGAGCTAGAGACCACCTAAGAGTTAGAGAAAGTATACATGCATGACTACTTCTGGTTTTCAAAATAAGGGGTTAACAAAGGGAACTGTATATACAAAATATATATATGGAAATCAGATTGATGGATTATATTCACCAGAAGTATTAAAACATTACATGTCCATTATAAATTAAAAAGAAAACACCACTAATCTGTGAGGGAAATGTCTTTATTCTTTGATTTTTGGATGCTGGAAAAAATCAATAAATCATGTCTGATATGTTCTGATATATTTGACATCAGGACATCTCTGACTACATACATGCTGAAAATCAAACATTTTTACTGAATTAATTTAGATATTTCCAAAGTAAAAGTCCCTAGAAGAGTAGGATTCTACTTTTGCCCGTTTTCTAGTGTTAAAAAAGTTAACAAAAATCTCAATAAATCGTAATATCGAATCACAATACATATCAAATTGGCAGCCAAGTATCGTGATAGTATAGAATGGGGAGATAGGTGTATTGTCCCAGCCCTAGTATTTAATCTAAACTAGATGGTATAATATGAGAGGGAAAAAAGGATTAGCAACATGAGTTTGTGGCCAAACATCATCAGCTTAACTGCAATGGACCAGGAAGACTGTAACATTTGAGCCAGGTATGATCACAATAACCACAGTCCCAGAAGATATAGTCATTACATCAAGCTATCGCCATTAAATTGATATATTTCCTCGTTCTACTCCGTAGGTAATTAAGTTTTCCACGCAATATACAGCCCATGTGTAAGTCATAATCACCCTGGGTTGTAAAATCAAACGTTTATTAGGGTCAGGCTGCAGCGTAAAAGAAATTTGTTATGTTGCCCAAGGACACATGACCCGTAGATGGAATCGATCCTGTGACCTCTCAGTTGAGGGACTGTTTCTCTAATCAGCTGACAAATTCTGGTAGAGACTGTTGGCAAACTGGAACCTACAGATAAAGACGTGTATGATTTTTGTGAATTAGTGTGGTCATTTTGAAACTTGAAATAGATTGTTATTTATCTTGAGGTTGTGATAGTTGCATCTCATATGGTGGTTTATTGAAACACCGCCACAGAAACTGAATTTATCTTATGGGATAATGAGTGAAGTGCTCCCTGTGCTCATCACAGCAGTGTGCACAAATGTTAGCGTTTGAATTTAGGCGTGATAAAATATTGATGCAAATGTCCTCAGTGTGATCATTCATGTGAGTTGAGGCCCAAGTGTGTGTTTGTGTGTGTTTTCCGATGAAATGGACTTAAGTGTGTGTGGGCGTCTGTTTGTCAGAGTGCGTGTCCAAGTGTTTTTGTCCCTCAGCTGTGGCACATGTGAGCCTAAGTGTGTTTGCATAGCGCATCTGCCTGTGTGTGTGTGTCCATGCATATGTGTGTTTGTGAGTGTTCATTTCCCAGCCCCCTACTCTCCCCTCTTTCCTCCCGGTGAGGGAGGGGGGCGGCAGGGGTCCGAGTGCTCAGCGCCCCGTGTCATCCCGAACCCCCTCCGCATCTCCTTTGTCTGCTCGTCAGTTAGGGAGAGGTCTGTGCGGGACCCCGGGATGCGGGGGGTTGACCTTTACCCTTAACCCCCTAACCCCACCCCTCCCCTCTCTGTCGCCCCGGCGATTCATATGCAAGCGAGCCGTCACCCACCTATTCTTTTCTTTCATCTGTCCACGCCTGGCCAGGCTGTTGTGTCACGTCTCAAGTTCAAGTCCCGGGACAGGCCAGGCCATCCGGGGCCAGGCCAGGCCACAACAGACCAGACCTGGTGGCAGGCAGCCGGGGTCGGGGGGGGGGGGTTGGGAGGGAGGGAGGGAGGGAGGGAGGGGAACTAGTGTTTGGCTGCCCATTTGTTATGGGGGGTCAGAGGGGATGGGCTGGGGTCAGAAGCTGGGGTCAGTTCTGTTTTTACTGCTGATTTAATCTGCCATTAAGGCTGGAAATCATATTACTTAGAGAACAAGTCAAACTTATTTTATTTTATAATTAAGCTCAGTTATTTGACTTTAACTTGGTTTAAGTATTTAAAATAGATGACCTGCACGCAGTTGCCAGTTTATTAAGTTCGCCAAGCTCAAACTAATGCAGTCTAATAGTCCTGCAATAAATCCTACCGTCATGAAGGTTAGAATGTTCGGCTTTTTTAGAGAGGTGTTGATTCAACTGTATGATCATTTAGGAGGAAGAAGCTTGTGCTGCTATTGTTTCTACTATTTTTTCCACTACATTTATATCAATGATTAGGGATGCACCGATGCCACTTTTTCAGTCTCGATACCTGATAGCAATACCTGGGCTTTGGGTATCGGCCGGTACAGAGTACCAATCTGATACCAGTGTCTTAAACTGAAGTAGGCCAGATTGGAGCAAATATGATTAAAAAAAGTTATTTTTATAAAATGGTCGCTATATCGTGACAGTAGTACATGAAACAGATAACCTGAAAATAATCATGTTCCTCTGTGTCCTCCGGTGCTCCTAACGGCATCTGCAAGATTTCACAGACCGGAGGAAAACAAGCAGTAAGAGCTGATCTGAGGTCTGCTGTCCAGCTGCTGTCTATGAGAGCCGGCTGTCAATCACTCTGAACTCCGACTGAGCGGTCAAACTAGGCAGCGCTGATCAAATATGAATCAATAGTCTGTTACGTTAATGTCTATTTCTCTCCTCAGATGTTCTCAGAATCATCTTGTAGTGTACTGTTTAGCTGTAAAATGATGACGCAGCCGCCGTTGTGAAATCTGATGAAGGAACGCCAAATTCCGGTCACATGACCGGAGCACAGCCAATAGGAATGCTCTCTCTCTCAATGAAATGACCTGTGATTGGTCAAAGTCTCCCGTCACGGGCTAGATGTTTCTAAAGTCTGAAACAGAGCCATGAGGAGGAGCAGAAGTCTAGTTTTCTCTCAGAACACTTGAATTACAATATGCTGAAAGGTTATTATGGAATTTTTGCCCAATGATGCTAAAAACATATACTGCCTACTGCAGCTTTAATTAATAAGCTGTTTGCCCCACTGTGTGGAAATGACTGGGACCATTCTTTTATGTGTAAGACAACATCATGCTTGACTTAAATATTGCTTTCCTATTTTTGTAAAACAAAATGTTACAAATAAATACATAGATAACATAACATCAATTTAATGAATTGTTATTTGTTATTAAAATATTAAATTGTAAACCATCAACTTGGATAAAACAATCTTCAAAATTAACAGGTATTACAATTCAGTTGTAAACCATTTTAATGCAGCAACAAATCGGTCAAAACCTAAACATATATATAAACATAGAACTGAATTTAATAGATTGGCCCATTGTGACCGATATCCGATCCAGATATTTGAGTCAGTATCGGCCCGATATCCAATCTGGTATCGGTATCGGTGCATCCCTATCAGTGAGGGTAGGCTAAATAATGTAAACACCTTTCAGTATAATACACACAAATTATTTATTTTATTTATAATATTTGTTTATTAGGATGTTGGGCAGTGCAGCATTTCACGTTTACAATCTTAAGTCGTTCCGTTTTTGTCAAGAGGCTCCATTGTAGCCTTCGCTGAGGGGCCTGCTTTGGGGGTTGGCGCTGCCGTGTCGGGGTCAGGGTCAAGGTGGGTGGGGCCCGGGTCAGCTAGCCAGACGGACGCACAGACGGTGGACTTGACATTGAGTGGATGAGTGGATTAACAGGATTGGGAGGCTGCTTGTGTTTGTGTATTGTCAGTGAGGAAGGCTTGAAAGTGATGGTTTTGGCGGGTAAGGGTTGTATTAGTTTGCGTTGGGCAGAGGATTTAAGTGTCTGTGTGTGTGTGTGTGTGTGTGTGTGTGTGTGTGTGTGTGGTTAAAGAATTTGTATTTACGTATTATAAGGGTTCTAAAAATGAATGATGTCTCTTATCCATGTTTTCTTTTGTGAGTTTGGAGCACAAAGTCGACGCTCTCCCGACTTACATTTTTTTCATGAGCGCCCTAATTTGTTTTTATTGGAAGGGACACGCATCTTATAATATATCCACTAACAAATGGAGTGTACATACAACATCAACACACACGCGCTGTCCTTCGACTTGTACTTGTGGCATTGAATGAATGCAATGAATGAACCATCTACTGACAATAACTACTACGCTTTCATTATACTGAAAAACACTTCCATTGTCCCAGCGCAGCACTGTTGGCCTGCAGAGCACATCCACTCAGTGTGAAATAATAATAATAGAAATCTTATTGTACACTGTACATTCCACACATATTAACCTCAGGAAACATATAAATATGTTGGGTTTTTTTGTGTTCTTGTTAAAGCTAAGTAACATTCCTTGAGGGGATGCAGAGCCTTACAAAGACCAAGGATGCGTTAAGTGTGAAACCAATTTGCTTAGGCATCTGACATTTAACCCAGTGCCTGTGTTTGGGGCATTCTGGCTGATAATGGGCCGCAGTTTGTTTTGAAAGCATCCCAACTGACAGTTGATTGAGCTGGCCTGAAGGTTATCCAGCAAATGGAGAATGACTTCTGCCCTCTAAGAGCCAAAGCTAGCCAGCTAGCAATGGTTGTTCTGAGATGTATGTAGTATTACAGCGTAATACTATATGCTGAGGCTACAGAATGACTGGGATTGTACCTTTACACAGACAAAAGAGGTGATTATTTTACAACACAGCATTTCCATTTTAAGGGTAACCTGTGTATTCTTTGTTTGTGTGTATAATGCATATTTGTGTGTGTTTGTTGCAGAAGCTGTTTAAAAGTGCTGTTTTAAGTAGAAAAGTTTGACTTAAATGGATTTGAGGGCTTACACATTCCAGAAATATTTAGACTAAAGTCACAGCATTCGTCTTTAACCCTCTGAGACCTGCATCCAGCTGACACTACTGTCTTTAAGAGGCTGTAGGGAGCTCAGGTTTAAAGCTAGGGTGAACATACTGGTATCATGTGAAACAAGACGACATGCATTTGGTACCAACTATATCATACTAGCTTGTCAGGAAGGAGGCTAAATAATGCTACACATTTTGGAGAGGGAAAAATTGGAATGGCCATATTCACAGGGGTCCCTTGACCTCTGACCTCAAGATATCTGAATGGAAATGGGTTCTATGGGTACCCACAAATCTACCCTTTACAGACATGCTAATCCCATGCAGTTTTGGGCAAAAACGTGCATGCAGTATAAATATGTTATTTTCATTCTAAAAATTGTGTATTTCATATTTTTATAGAATATTTCTAAACCAAACAGTCTTTTGTGTATGACTGTATGACTGGAAAGCGGACACTCTTGCAGATTCAATGAGCCCAATTGTGTGAGTTATGTGAGTGTGTTAGTCCCCATAGTCCAAACACTGATTCTAGCAGAACTTGTCTGAATTAGTTTGGACACTTGCTGGCAATCAATAGTTCTTGTGTTGCTTGTTTGACATTCAACTGAGGTGAAGCTATTGTCTTTGCTGACACTGTGCATGTGTGTGTGTGTATATACTATATATATATATATATATATACTCTATATGGACATGTTTGTGTGTGTATGACTGTGTGTTTCTTTCTGGCCTTGACCTACATATTAGTGTGCTATAATGAGTTCAACAGAGAAAAATCTTCTTGAGACAAAAGAAAGTTATTTGTTAAACTAAAATTCACTTATCCCACTAAGACACACACTATAACAATATTAACACTAAAACAAGATATCTAGTGCATGAAAAACAATAATATCACCAATATCATATGAAAAATACTGTACCCACACACTGACCAAAAAGAAGAGACTTTTTGTTTCAATCCATTTATTACATTATGATATTTTGTCAATGATATGAGTCTTTTTACCTTGGCTGCACACAGCTGACACCACTTATTGAAACGCCTGAATTCAAGAGTGCAAACCCTTTCACATGTCTTGACTTGTGCAAAATGACACCTAGTCCAAATGAATAGTGTGGATTTGTAAAATAAGCCGGTGACAAATAAATCATTCTATATTTTTTGGAACATTTAACTTGAGGTATAATTTTTTCCCCCAAATTGGATGGAGATCTGTAGCGTTTAGGGGTTATCTTCATCTTTTTGTGTCCTCGGTCCATCTGGTAGCCGGTTTGACTACACGTTACTGTCATTTGTCCCATATGTAGTCAGCTGGTGGTTTAAACCTGTTGGGCACAGAGGATTCTGTTTCAGTATTTTGAAAAAAAGAATTTCACTGCTGTCCAAAGGAAATGCATGTAACTGAAAGCTTGTTATTTATGTACTAAGTGAGTTACATGAACCATGAAAGCTTACACCCGATATTACAATTTCAGCAACAGAAAATCTTTTTCTCCGCTCCTGAAAATTGCGCTTTTTGCAAAAACAGAGATTTTGCCTGACAACGATGATATGCAGTCTGCGCTGACAGAAGCGTGCAACCTGTCATTGATGGCAATTGCCACTTTCTTCTTCTGTTCCTGAGTGGTGAAATCACTATGTTCCAGCTTGTCAGTTCTCTGCCTTCACTACTGCGGTTTTACCCTCATATTGATGAAATTACACACACCGCGTGTATCATTTTCTTGAATATGTGTAAAATGGAAAAAAGACCTCTGTTGAAACATGATTCCATGATTCCAGCAGATGAGGAAAACAGTTGGCTCTGCTTTCTTATTATAGTATCTTCCTCACTTCACTCAGCATTAGCCAGCGTCAAATGTAGTGGTCACCAGTGGCTACTCTCAGGCTTAATAACCATCTGAAAAACAGGAAAAATCCAATAGAGCTCTGCTGCAGCCGTAGTCGAAGGTAAGACAGCGTGAAACAGCTCGCTGGTGTTACAGACAGAATTTTTTTTTCTCAGATGGTTCAACAAAATAATGATCAAATACTGTCTGTTAGAGGGTTTTAATGAGCTAATGTTTTAATAACACATAAGATTTTTTTTATTCTCAAATATTGGTATTCTTTCCAAATCCCACCGCACACTTCCACACCCTTTCCTCCCTCACACACACCAGATTAGTTAACAAGGTTGGTGCTGTATAAGCTTGGAAATGGCAGATGACCCAAACACACACACACATCACTGCATCCTCCACACCTGCCTCCCCACTTTTTTTCCCCCTATTCTTCCCTCAAGACAAAAATGAGAGAAAGAAAAACAGAGAGAGAGAGAATGATGGTGGGTGGGTTTGGTGAAAGGACAGATAGAGAGAGATAGCATTGGTCCGAGAAGAAAGAAAGTGAGAGAGAGGAAAGGATGGACAGACAGAGAGATACATCAGAGAAAGGGAGAGAGAGAGATGGCTCTGAGAATAAAAGGAGAGGAGGTGAAGATGAGTACTAAGAGAATGGGAGAGGGAGAGAAAAGGGGAGAGAGGGCGGGAGGGCGACAGACAGACAGACAGTGAGGCATTAAAATTCATGGCCTTTTTTATTTTCCGTGCTGAAAATCAATACTGTCTACTATGGATGAGGTGAGATGTGGACAACAGCGGTTGCCGGCCAAAGCAGGGGGGGAGGGAGAGGGGGTGAAAGGGAGAGAGGGGGGGGGGGGGTGTCGTCAATATTAGCAGTGACACAGCCACTGCAGGCCAAGGTAGAGTTGGAGAGGAGAGAGAGCCACCGGGGGGGATGGGCGTTGTGTTTATATATGTGTGTGTGTGTGTGTGTGTGTGTGTGTGTGTGTGTGTGTGATGGAGCGGGGGGTAGGGTAGGGTTCATTAAGTCTGACCAGCAGAGCTTTTGGCCAACGTAGCAGCAGCAGGCCTTTTGTCCAAGGGTCTGGACACACACACACACACACACACACACACACACACACACACACACACACACACACACACACACACACACACACAGATGGATGGACTGATGGATATTACCCCTCTTTCCCATTGTAATTTACAACCCCCTCAGAAGCCTCATCATTCAGCCAATGGTGTGTTTGACTAATATCTGGCAGATGTTCTAACGCTACACGCCAACTATTGTCGGCAGGGCCGGGGTCAGTTTGCTTCTAATTCAGGAAATGGAGATTCTTCTGCACTCAAAAACTATAAATCTTCTTCCATGAAAAGCCTCATCCCTTCTAGGCTCTGTGGTTATTACATTAGTTTCATTTTACACTTTAACCACATGCGGAGGCCACAAAGGCTGCACTGTGCATGTCAATCTTCTGAACAATGTGGAGGACATGCATCCTGTCTTTTAGTCAAATTAAAGAAATACATGCGCCGTAGCCGGATTTAACTTCAAATAATTTAGAGCCCTAAAGTAAAAAGATTTTGTTTTGTCGTATCCTCGATTATGTTTGTGGAGCAGCTGAGCACCAAAGAGGCCGTAAACACAGTAAAGATGATCCTCAAGGGGTGTTTTATACGATGCTTACTCAAGTGTGCATACTCTGTACTAAAATGTTATCAGGTCAGCACTCAGGAGAAAACCACAACGATCCTCCTCTGCCTTTTATATTGGATGGGAATGATCAGAATTGTTGTAACATACTTTTGACTACATGGTGTAAAAAGGAAATGAACACTTTTTGTCTTATTTTTTTATAATTGTGGCCGTTCTGATAATGGGTCATAATAACTTTGCTCTCGCCTCATTGTAGTGATTCAGGAAACGTGACTCCAGCAATTGAACAGCAAGTTGATTGAGAATGAGATCCCCGTGCAGTTAACCACAATCAGTTCAGCAATGTACTTTCTGTGTTCACTCATTTAAATTGACACGTCTTACCCCGATATACAGTACATTGTTTTGCCAGGGTCTCTACAATGGAGGCGGCAATTGCAATATTAGTATGACTCATAAGCAGAGTATGGAATTCCCCTTTAATTGATGTGTGATAATTAGTGCTGTCAAAGTTAACATGATAATAGTGCGTTAACGTAAATTTGTTTTAACGCCACTAATTTCTTTATAAAGGAATCCATCGGTACCAACCAGGTCATACCAGCTTGTTGCAAAGGAGGTTAAATAACACTCCAAAGTAGTGTAACATTTTGGTGAACAAAAATTGGCATTGCCATTTTCAAAGGGGTCCCTTGACCTCTGACCTCCAGATCAGTGAATGTAAATGGGTTCTATGGGTACCCACGAGTCTCCCCTTTACAGACATGCCCACTTTATGATAATCACATGCAGTTTGGGGCAAGTCATAGTCAAGTCAGCACACTGACACACTGACAGCTGTTGTTGTCTGTTGGGCTGCAGTTTGCCATGTTATGATTTGAGCATATTGTTTTATGCTAAATGCAGTACCTGTGAGGGTTTAATAATATTCATAATAATATTTGTCATTGTTTTGTGATGTTAATTGATTTCCAATAATAAATATATACATACATTTGCATAAAGCAGCATATTTGTCCACTCCCATGTTGATAAGAGGATTAAATACTTGACAAATCTCCCTTTAAGGTACATTTTGAACAGATAAAAAAATGTGCGACTAATTTGCAATAAATCATGATTAACTATGGACAATCATGCGATGAATCGCAATTAAATATTTGTATTGATCGACAGCCCTACTGTAGTTAATAAGTGATAATGTGTTGGAGGTGGCCAAGTTCAATGGCAACCAAATTAGCTTAAAAGGGAACTCAACCAATGTTACACAAAGTGCATTTACAGGTCTTGGCGAGTTGTATAAAGCCTTTTGCGGCTCCGGATGAAACTTCTGGAAGTCTGATAGATTGCCTCAAGTGATGTCACTTTAAATACGTCTGTTCACACCTGGCATTAAAATGTGTCTCCACATGCGTCTTCAGTGACCACTTGTGATCTGATCTCACTTCCCCGCTCTATATGCAAATAATCACGTAGTAAACGGATAATACAGCATTGGTTGTGACGTAATATTGCATGAATGTCAGCAGTAATATCCTACATATTCGTTAATTCTGGTACATTGTATTAACATCAAAATAAAAGGTTATTGTACGTCCACGCCGCCGGTGCCGGCACCGCTGCTTTTGCCAGACAACAGCCTGTAGGGGTACAGAGCTCCAGAGAGCCAGGGAGGACAGAGAACAGGTGGGCGGGTGGTCGGATGTCAGCTCCGCGCAAAGCAGCGGAACAAAAACACTGACACATCGCCAACAGTATGATAATAATGCACTTTGTGTGCCTAGTCTACATACAGTAGAGCGCAGAGGCCGTTTCCATGGTGACAAGCGCCCGTGTCTGCCTGTTTATTCACCTGAGGGGCGCGGTGATCCCGCGGATCCCAGCGGGACATCAGATGAGTAGGAGGTCCTTAATGTGGCCCAGGACACATTCACTACACATTGCTAACAGAATGTGGTCACATGTGGCCCAGACCACCTCTGAATGTGATCTGAAAGATCCGATCTCAATGCGTCCTCAATGCGTCTTGAGTGTGTTCACACCTGTACTTAGAGCTGTCCACTTGTGATCCGATCAACCAGGACGCATGTTGATACCAGGTCTGAACAGGGCCTATAAGTCTGGAAATAAAAAGAAATCTGGGGTTGTGGAGTTAGAAAGAAGTGATCTTACCAGACATCTGTAGCCCGCTGCTCATCTCTGCGTGAGGCTAGCCGCTCGTGGCTATGTTAGCCAATATCAGACACTCGAATCTCTGATCTCAGGGGTCGAGTTGCATTGTGGGTAATGTAGGCACAAGGTTTCAGGGACATTCTGTCTCCACTGCTGATCCTACAGTAACTGAGAAGAAGTTTGATTTCGTCATGAATAAATCTCTTGATTTTTAGAAATAGAATCCACGATCTGAAAAGAGGCCAATGCCGAGAGTGAAGTGCTGCTTTGTGCTGAAGTGATTTTTCTGCCACACATGGTGGTGTTCCTTAGTTTAATGTCAAAGTAAATATTTTCATGTATTACTAGCTTTTCTTCTTCTCTTGTGAAAATATGTATACCTTTTGAACACTTGCTGCTATTTGGAGACCCATGATGAAATACTTAAAGTGCTGCTTGTATCATTTGAATTATTGTCAGAACAACTGTGATTTGTTGATAGCTGATGTATTCCAGCCTCTGTTGTGCACCGCTGGTAGTGTTGGTGCAAGAGTTTCCCAAAATTCACACTACATTTGCCATAAACCTTGTTGCATCCTGTTATAAATGAGGTGAAACACTACGGTTGGGAAAAAACATTGATTCAGCTATTGAATTTATTGCGTTTTGTTTTGTTTTTTTACAATTTTGAAATACATTTTTTCAAAGCCAGAATCGATATATCTACTTCATTTGAGTATATGCGGAGGTAGAAGAAAGTTATCGCTTTTATTGTTGTAGTCTGAGTAATGTGATGTCATATCCGTTCCGTATTCGTCACCCAAACAAACCACAGTCGACCGCAGCGAGCTGAAACGAAAAAGCTGAAAATGGCGAGGGGTCTGCGTGGATAAGACCTGCACCCTCACATGTTAAATCCAGCGTGGTAAACACTACACATCCAGGAAAGGATGGAAACACTTTGGGTTTCACACATTGACAGGAAAAGCAGAGCTAGACATCACGGCTAAAGCTGCATGCTAACTCTGTCACGGACAGGAAACGTTATTGTATCGCGGTAACTTGCGGTCGAGCCGGCCGTCATTAATGCATTAATTTGTGCATGTTACAGTAAATTCTGCATGTACCACCTTTAACTTCTTAAATACTCTACATGTCTGAGTATTGTAAGCGTTGAGCAGAACTTTGTTTTTTGTTCAGTGTGGATCTGCAGTTTGTGGCAGTGTAGCAACTCACATGTCAAGATAAAACTCTGCATCCTTTCAGGCAGAGAGACAGAGAGAGTGAACGTTTTGACGTGGAATAGACGCCGATGTGACAGCCGGTACTATCACTGAACAAACGTGTAGATATAACAACAAAATGAAAGTTCAGAAAACATCTGTAATCATCTGTAGCTGTTGCCTGCAACAGTAAAACCTTCCCACTATCAGTCCCCAGTGATGTTTATATATGAAGTTTAATATTGTGTGACAATTCAGTGATCGTCTAAGTTGGTTTTGAACTCCCTGCATGTCGTCACGGATCAAATGCCTGCTGCTGGTACCGAACCATCCCGCTGGCCGCCGTCTCTTTCCCTCCGTACACACTAACAGTGTTTCTGGAGACCCGGTGCTAGTGGTTACTATGGGGATAAGGGGAGAGAGAGAGTCGAAGTGAGTGAGGTAGAGAGAGGCAGGCCGTGGTTTTGAGGTGTAAAGCGTCATAAATAATGGAGGCTGCACCTCACATTGAAATGCAAAGGCTGGAGCTCGGGCCTGAGCAGAGGTAATGCTGGCTTTTTGAAATTTATTTTTCATAAAGCGTGATCCCCCAGCCCCCCAATCACACACACATACACACACACACCAACTGCTCCTTATAACCAAGGCATCTCTGCCCCCCCCCCCCCATACAGGAAACATACTTTAACATACGTTTGCATTCCAAATTTCATCTAGTCTGCCAGAGTAGATTGTATTTTATTGAATTCAGTCATTCATCAATCGCACGTCAGAAGCAATATGAAAGCGAGGCTAGCTACTGAGGCATCCTCATAGAG
>NC_133811.1:1868543-1876043 GCF_043250625.1 Sebastes fasciatus | reverse complement strand
TTGAGATGGAGAAATTGTGAATGGAAGTGTGTGAGCGAGAGAAAAGAGATTGTAGAGGAGAGAGGGAAAATACCGGGAGAGCATTAGAAAATAAAGGAGGGAGAGTTACGGAAAGAGATGAAGAGGGAGATCTAGAGACAAAGAGAAACTAGTTGTCTGAATGTCAAAACAACAACAGAAAAGTTCAAGTGAAATGGACTGAAGGAGACTTGAATCTTGAGACTTACATCTTCTAGACTGCTCTGTATATTGTTAGCCAGTCTTAGATTAGTCTAATGCAAGTTAGGTAGTTTCACAGATGTAACGAGGGACTTATTTTAAATCTAAAAAGTTGGCCACCATACCCCCAAGCTATCTAAGAGCCATGTTTCCATGGCAACAATCAGTGACACCAAATGACAAAAGAAGAGGAGAACATAGCTCATAATTTGTGGTTTGCAAACAATGTTGATGACCTCTGAGCGAGGCCAACGGCGTTACCACGGTTTTGGAAAGGGAGGAATAAGCGGAGGGGTATTCAGTTGGGTGCAATCTGCAACCACACCACTAGATGCCACCAAATTCTACACACTTAACCTTTAAGAGAGCTAGACAGCTTTGACTAATGAATGAACTCAGATGTCTATCTGATGTCTGAATGTTAGTTAGTCTGTCTTTGTGAGTCCAGCTAGATGTAAGTTATAGAAATTAAGACGTAACTAGAGACTTGAAAGCAAAAACGTCAAAGTTTGTCTTTTGACTTTGAATAAAAGTTTATAAAGAATAAAAAATCAATAGTTTGTTTCATGTACGTATCATAACAACGGCTTGTATATCCGCATATATATTGTATATTGCTCTTCCTGTTTCCCTTTTTGAATGATGAATACAGAGGACCGCCACCTGCTGGTGAGGAGGGTTATTTCCTCTCACACAGGAGCAGAACGTGCTTGCTAACTGCTGTCGGCTGTAGTCTTTGCGGTGTGTTCAAATGCAACTTGTTGGCCGAGACAAAGTCGACGTGAGGTGACGCAACGGTCGGCTTTTTTTAAGTAGAAGTACTTTTTTACCAATTAAACCTAAAAACTAAGTAAACCTACGTTGGGAGTTTATTTTGAAAAGACATTATATGCATGTAACAAGCCAAAACTGACGTTCTTGACACATCCAAAACTAGAGGGGTACCTAGAGTGTTATAGTTGGAAGTGTAGGACCACTGACCAAGTGGTGGTATTGGATGAGTTGGGAGTGAGAGCGTGTTGTTTCTATATATGGAAGTGACAAATGGTACATTTCTGAGATGATGCGTTTGATGGATATTTGCTGTCACAGTCAACGTTTTTTTACTTTTCAAAGCTCTTTTTGCGCAGTATGGACACATCTATAGAGGTAGAGTATTAGACAGGTGTTAATGTCTCTCTTTGATCCAGATGTGGTTTTCCGGTACACAGATGTTACATGAGCACAAACACACGCCGGTCTTTGAGGAGCGTACTTCCCCTAGCGATGGTTTCCAGTCCCCAAGGAACGTCTGAGGATGATGTTACCAACATATAACCAAACATCTGTCCTTGGTCTATCTCTCTTCACATCCATCTCTTTCGTTCCTCCTCAACTCTATTTTTGTCTTCTCCTGTTGCCCCCCCCCCCCCCCTTCTTTAGCATCTCTCCTCATCTTCAGTTTCCCTCTTAAATCCGTCCATCTACATGTACAGTGGGCCTGTCTACTTATTGATCTCCTAACACTCTCTTCCTCTTGTACACTACATGCCAAGTCATCAAATACCCACCCGTCATTTTCATTAACACCTATACTATCATCGGTTAAATTCATCGACCTCATCCCTCGCCGTGAGATTTCTTGCCAGTCATCTCTTCTTCTTCATCACCCCTCCCTCATCTCGCTTTAATTCGTTTTCTCTTTTTAGTCGCTTGTAATACTCCGTCTCTCCGCTTCTTCATCTGTGGAGTCTCGGCCTCGTCTCTCTTCAAGCCCTCACCGTCTCGTCTGTCTCCAACTATCCCTCTTTCCTCTGCCCTACATCCCTCTCTCCCTCCCTCCCTCTCTATTGATCCAGCCATAGTTTTCTGTCTTCCCTGTGCTGGCTGGCTGGCTTTAATCAATATAGATAATTGTCTGCTTTCTCTTCATGCCAAACACCCAGCTTTTTTTCTCAATGAATCCAGGTCTTTCCCCTACGCAACCCGCTCAGCCCCCCCCCCTCCTTCCCTCCACCCGGGAATCCCCCCGTTAATGACAGGAGATAACCTGCTTTCCTTACCGATTTTTTTCCCTCCCTCCTCTCGTTCCCTTGTTCATCGATTACCGTGAGATATCGCTCCACATGCCCCCGTCAACAAATGTAAACACACCGGGCCACGTGGCTCGACTGTGAGTGCAAACACACGCGATATACAAATATTCAGATTTACAAATGTACACTAGGTTAGACCAACACACGGTCAGGTGGGAGTTATAGATACAGGAAGTTGGCTCCGGTCTATAGCTCGCTTGAGCGGAGCGAGTTGTAGCCTCGTAGCATTTATTCACCGACAAATAAACTGTACACACACTGTCTGCTACAGCTACGTTCACAGCTAGAACGCCACCAACAACCCCCACACTCCCCGCCGCCACACAAACGGTCTGTCGGAAACTCCCTGAAGTTACGCCGGGCTGACAGATTGTATGTGTGTGACAATGGTGAGCATGAAGCTACCAGCAGAGCTACAGCTGCTAACGTAGCACAAACACACACACTGTTTGTCAGGCAATCGCTATCGTTGATCCGGGCAGACACACAGCTGACGACCTGCTAAACTAAACTAAGTGTACGGTGGAGACTTTTACTGGGAAAGTAGCTGCATGTCCGCGACACTACACGCAGCATCGTAGCTGCTAAGTTAACGCTCCCGGACGGGTGAACTGGAGACAGTGAACGCAGCATCGTGGCTGCTACAGTAGTTCTCCTGATGGTGAACTGGGGACTCGATTGTCTGTTGTGCTCCTGCAGCTGGTATACCGCTGCATGCGAGGCACAAATCTTGTCGGTTAACGGTTAATAATCGGTTAACGAGGGTCGGTTATCGGTTAAGAACATTTTTCAAAATTCAAAAATTCAAATCCCTAGTTTAGAACAATTTTCATTAACTGATACAGGACAAAGGAAAATGATATAGCAACATTTTTGTATCAAGTTACTGAGGTGCCAAAACAGCAAAACAAAATATTAGGAAAACAAGCAGTAATTTAATGCCAGAGGTTTGTCGCAGGCTCGGTTGGAAATATCCAACACAGTGTCACGGCAGTTTGTGAAATAGTCGCGAGATTGAATCTATTTGATTCGTGTACACAGACACAAATTTCCCTTATTCTCGTGACACTCAGCACGACTTCCAACAACGTATTTTCCGTGCGTTTCCCTACGAATGTCCAGCAACACGTGATGTACGTGTCAGCTTCCGCTGCAGTCTTTTCAAAATAAAACTACTTAGTTAGGTTTAAGAATAGATCGACTTGGTTAGGTTTAGCAAACAAATTACTTAGTTAGGTTTAGGAAAAGATTGCGGTTTGGGTTTTAATAACACCAGAAGTGGTGTAGTTTAAGTACGGAAGTTATGTGATTAAAAACTACTTGGATAGCTTTAGGAACAGATAGAGGTTTGGGTTATAATAACTCCAAAAGTGCCGTAACTTAAGTACGGAAGTTACGTGACAAATAAATCAACTTTGACTTGTGGTTTCACACAGGACACAAACACTGGTCGCCGCTCTCTATACTTCCTGGTTCACAATTACATGGATTACAAACGAATTGATTTTGTGCTGACCATCACAAAAAATCAGTGAAATTCATGTCTATGTACACAAATCAATACATTACATTTCTTGACTATTTCACGAACTGCTGTGCAACTGGGCTGAATTATCACTTGTGCTCCTAACAATGTCGAAATCTAGCTTGTTTATCAGATGAAAATGAATTTGGGTATATTGTTGTAGTTATTTAGTGAGCAGCTCCCATCTCATTGATGTTCAGTTGGTTCTGATCTGACCTCTTATCATCTACAGATCAAAATACAGTACCTTGACTCTATAGCGACAGTTTACATTAATGTCCTGCCCAGTAATCACCAACCTCCCCGTCAAAGCATCAGTCACTCGTACTCAGAATAATTTACCACATTATATGGAGTTCCAAAACAAGTGTGGGCAAATGCCGCTGAGCAATTACAGTCATGGTTGAGCTCTCCTGTGGCTTCATGAAAGAGTTGCACACAAAACTGCACAAAGAACAAATATGAAGACTGGGAAAACATCCATTTAAAGTTAATTCTATACGATTTAAGAGGACTTTTTGCTGACTTTTGTGGCTCTTTTTGAATTGCTTAGATGTACGAAAACAATACTATGCTGGTGTGTACACATACAGTAAACAACTTTTTATTAGCTCATTCTTTTGGTGTCAGATAGTGTGTGACATTAGCTGTCATTTGTTACGAAAGTAAATTGCTTGACTGCTTTGATTTTCATGATTTGGTTTGATGTATATCATCCACTCAGTTGTCCGTTCATTACGTATACCTAGCTAAAACTGTTTTTAGAGAGATGTTGATTCAACGTAATGAGCATTTTGGAGGATGGACTTGGTGGTGATGTTGAATTGTTTTGCATTATAATAAGAATTGTTTTCATTTTTTTTTGTCCACTCCATTTTTAGAAATTTGGGTAGAATAATTGAACACACAGTACCCAAATTCGGCTAATTTGGTGCATTATCTGTCCTCTGAGGTACCAGATTTACTTCACTGAAATATAAGCACAAACATAAAAAAAAAAAATAAGACGTCTTTGATGTCAAAAAAATTATACCAACTGTAGTAAGGATTAATGACACCACACTTTGTATGCTGCATTTTTAAACCAATAAACTTGATTTGACTTTTTTCACAGATAGATATACCGAACAGCATTTAAAGGCGCAAGTCAGAACACAGCAAATACACATGAATCTTTTCTCTCTCCGCTCCCCATGCTCTTATGGACATTATTACACCAGACCTGCACATGAAGGCAAACATCTGAAAGGTACACAATGCAGCCGCTCCCTAACAGCATGCGGTCCTGGCATCCACACAATTAGACGCTATAGGGTGGTATGGCAAGGCCACACTGTAATTACATAGCTCTATATGAAGCTGAGTGGGGTGGGGGCGGGGGGATGCAAAGGGTAGTACTGTATACCGTGCTGCATTATGACCCGCGCTGCTGCATTGAAAAACCTGGATTACAATCAATAGTGTTTCATCAGAGTGAATAGAGAGGTGAGAACATTGAGTCAAGTCAACTTCATTTATGTAAGGCACCCTCTGTCCTTAGAACCTCGATTTGGATAAGGAATTACTCTTTAACAGGGCTGGACCGTGTGTGGTCAGTCTATGAATTTGTGGCTAAATTGTTACCGAAATAGTCAGTGGTCATGTCTATAGCGTTAAATCCAGCGGTACATGTTTACCAGGTCCGGTAAGGACACTAGGGGACGCACTGCTCCACTCCAAGTGGTGACGTTCCCTCTCGTGGAATGCACCTGATTGGTCCCCGGTTTTCTGCTCGCTATTTCAAACAGGAATCAACATGGCGGCCTGCTCGTAAACTTTCTGTTATTTCGTCTAAACAATCCACCAAAATCTACTTCTGAAAACATTTTAACTGAGAAATGAAAAAAGGCTATGCCACTGCTGACTTGTTTTATTTTAGAACTAGATTGCCTAGTTTCACAGCCTGGTCCAAGTTTTCGTCGCGCTGAATGGGCTCATTTGCATCGCCTTTTCATTTTGAAAGAGCAACGGCCAACGAGGAAACTCCATCATTCAGCTGACCAATCGTGTAACTTCATCACTGTCACTCATTGATAGAGTTTTGCTTTTGTAGGGCTGGCCCTCTGTGGTCCAGCCAAAATTGTAGAAACCTCAAGTAGAGAAACTGAGGAGGGATCCCTATCTGAGGATGGGCCAACATGCGATAGATTTCAAGTGTACAGAATAGACCAACTTTGTAAAATGACAGTATAGCCAATCAGGATGGCAAAATTATAGATGATCGTAAACAAGAAGAATGTGGATCCAGGAGGATGATGAGCAACTTCCAGGTGCCGCCAAACAGATTAGACCTGAGCCACATGAACAGGTCTACACGAGCACACCACTCAAAGGAGAAAGGAAAAACACAAAGGGAGAGAGACAAGAAGAGAGGCTGAAGATCCAGATCCAAAACATCTGTAATGAGACCCCTGGCTGTCTCATTTCAGATGTTTTGGATCTGGATCTTCAGCCGGAGAGAGAGGTCCCAGGACGGCTGAATGTCCAGAGAAGCCTGAGTGGACAGAGAGGACTCTTTTGACCCTCTTGTTTTGGTAGAAAGAGGAGGGGTGTAGGGGCTGTGTTTAAGTCACTGGTACAATTTTCAATAGGACCAAGGAGCCAGGACCACAGGCAATCGCTCACCAAGTGCAGTTAGAGTTGACGGACCAATGTGGCGAGTGGTGAATACATCAGCAATAACATTACATAAGGACAGGCTAGTGTCGCTTCAAATTTAATAAGAAAGTGATCTGACACCTCGGATGTGACAGGAGAGAGACAGTCAGAGCATGAAACCTCTATCCTGCATGATAGAATCAAGTCAAGGGTGTTACACTGGAGTGAGTCGGTTCCTATAAAAAACTGAGTGAAACCCAAATTATCAGGAACTGTCAAAAAGGCTTTACATGGAGGATCATCAGCCTTAAAGGTGCTAAATACAGGACTGAGAGCATTGCTGTTGCCTCTCAACGACTCAGCGAGCCACAGCTCGCAGCTAACAGGGCTAACGGTGCTAAAAGCGCTAACAGTTCAAACAACGGCGAAAGTGCTGACAGAGATAACAGTGTTGACCCGAGGGGGAACTGGCCGTTGGTCGCCATGCATCTGCGACGGCACAATTGGTCAGGACGACGTTATCAGCTGTAAGCGCCGTATGAGAACAGTGCAGAGCGGCGGCCGTGAGCTAGCCAGTGGGGCACGCTCACATGCTTAAACGTCTACTAAAAGCAGGCGCAGCTGGCCCCGGCGATGTCAACGAAGCAACACACACATAGGGAGAGCAACTTCATTCTCTGCTCAGGTAGACATTGCTCCTCTATACCTTTACATAGCAAATAGTTGTTTGCTGCTATATTAATGCTTTAGATAACGAATTTAGCACCTTTATGGCCTTTACACACCGGCGGTGTTTTTTCGTGCAATTAATTTGCATGTCAATATAATTTTTCTAACTGTTTTTGTCATGAGTACTTTCACACAGAATGTGAATATTGTACAGTGAAAAGTGACATACTTTTTTTCGGAACGAGTTTGTTTTTTCTGAGCTTTTACACCGCGAATAAAGTCATCAACCAATCACGTGCAGAATGAGTTGCGCCTATATTTATAAGGATTATAAAACAAACACGGAGGGTCTGTAGTTCAAACCAAAACAGCAAA